>NW_025960549.1:0-76227 GCF_023159225.1 Perognathus longimembris pacificus
TCAAGGCTACTATTCTACCATTTGAGCCAGAGCTCAGCTTCTGGCTTCTTAGTGGTTAATTGCAGATAAGGGTCTCACAGACTTTCCTGCCCACACTGACTTTGATCCACAATACTCAGATCTTAGCCTCCAGAGCAGCTAAGAATATGGGCACCTATGTGTCTAGTACCCGGTTACTGGTTCTCTTGCCTTTAAACTAGATATGAGAACTTTAAAAGCTTGAAAATTGAAATTAAGTCAGAAGTAAGGAAATGGAAAAAACCTCCCATGTCCCTGGATTGGGAGGATTAATATAATCAAAATGGCAATATTGCCAAAGGCTATCTACAAATTCAATGCAATACCCATTAATATCCCACCACCATTTTTTAATGAAATAGAGGAAGCAATCCAGAAATTCAAATGGAACAATAAAAGACCTAGAATAGCAAAAACAATCCTAGGCAGAAAGAACAGTGCTGGAGGAATAACAATACCCAACTTCAAGCTGTATTATAAAGCTATAGTAATAAAAACAGCTTGGTATGGGCACCAGAACAGGCCTGAAGACCAATGGAACAGAATTGAAGACCCAGAAATGAACCCACAGAACTATGCCTACTTAATCTTTGATAAAGGAGCTAAAACAATAGTATGGAAGAAAGATATCCTCTTTAACAAGTGGTGCTGGCAAAACTGGCTCAACACATGCAACAAACTGAAACTAGATCCTTATATGTCACCCGGCACCCAAATCAATTCCAAATGGATTAAAGACTTCGAAATCATAACAGACACCCTGAAAACACTAAAGGAAGGAGTAGGAGAAATACTTGGGCTCCTTGGCACAGGACGGAACTTCCTTAACAAAGACCCAGAAACGCTACAATTCAAAGAAAGGTTGGACAAATGGGACTGCATCAAACTGCAGAGCTTCTGCACGGCAAGTGACATAGCTCGCAAGATAAACAGAAAGCCCACAGAATGGGAGAGATCTTTACTGGACATTCAACAGACAAAGGCCTCATATCTAAAATATATGCAGAACTAAAAAATTACCTTCTTTCAAAACAAAACCGCAAAGAACCAATAGCCCCCTCATCAAGTGGGCTAAAGACTTACAAAGAGACTTCTCTGATGAGGAAATGAGAATGGCCAAGAGACATATGAAAAAATGCCCTACATCACTGCCATGAAGAAATGCATATCAAAACAACACTGAGATTCCATCTCACCCAGTAAGAATGTCCCATATAAAGAAAACTAACAATAACAATTGCTGGAGGGGATGTGGCCAAAAGGGAACCCTAATCCATTGTTGGTGGGGAATGTAAACTAGTTCAGACACTCTGGCAAGCAGTATGGAGATTCCTCAGAAGGCTAAATATAGAACTCCCCTATGACCCAGCAGCCCCACTTTTGGGTATCTATCCAAAAGACCACAAACAAAATCACAGTAATGCCACCAGCACAATAATGTTCATCGCAGCACAATTTTTCATAGCACGAATCTGGAGCCAAGCCAGATGCCCCTCAGTAGACGAATGAATCAGGAAAATATGGTACATATATACAATGGAATTTTATATTTCTATCTGAAAGAATGCCATTGTCCCATTTGTAAGGAAATGGAAGGTCTTGGAAAAAATTATACTAAGTGAAGTGAGCCAGACCCAAAGAAACATGGACTCTATGGTCTCCCTTATTGGGAATAATTAGTACAGGTTTAGTCCTGTCATAGCAGAGCATCACAAGGCTCAATAGCTATACCCTTATGAACACATAGATGATGCTAAGTGAAATGAACTCCATGTTATGGAAACAATTGTTATATCACAGTTGTAACTACTTTCAATATCCCATATGTATCTGTAGATTCTATTATTGATGATGTTCTTGTATCACCTTCCTGTGGTTGTACCTACACTATCTCTGTAATCTTATCTGAGTATATTGGAAACCGTGTATACTGGTATTGGAACTAGGAAATTGAAAGGGAATACCAAAATTGAAAGACACAGAGTAAAAAAAGACAAACAAATACAAAAGTAATACTTGCCAAAATGTTTGGTGTAAGTGAACTGAACACCTCAGGGGGCGAAAGCGAAAGGGGGAGGCGGGAGGGGGGAATGAGGGACGAGGTAACAAACAGTACAACAAATGTATCCAATGCCTAATGTATGAAACTGTAACCTCTCTGTACATCAGTTTGATAATAAAAATTGAAAAAAAAAATAAAATTAGATATCTCTCAAAAGGTTTTAATGAGATGCCATCAGTATGACACAGTCAGAATAAGGTTGAATTAAGTATCTCAGTACCTGTGGCCAACTTAAATTGACACATAAACCAATTAACTACCACAAATCTGCTCATATTTATCAATATACATCATCTTACATTATACCCAATCTCTCAATACTGACAGTAACAAGCATCCTTGTATCATAATTCATACATATATAACCAGACAAACTAGCCTTTCTCCAGAAGGAACACACCAGTACATGGGCAATGTTTATACTTCACAAGATCCAATCATTTAAGTGCAATAATAGGATGTACCAGGCAAGGCACTGGTGGCTCCCACTTGTAATCCTAACTATTCAGGAGGCTGAGATCTGAAGATCAAAGTTTAAAGTCAGCCCAGGAAGAAAAATCCATTGAGATGCTCATCTCCAATTAATCACTGGAAATCCACAAGTGGAGCTCAAAGTGGTAGAGTGCTAGTCTTAAGGAGAAAAGCTCAGGGGCAGGCTCTCAGGCTGAGTTCAAGCCACATGACCAACCGAATTAAAAAAAAAAAAAAAGCAAGTGATGTCAAATTAACAACACTTAACACTACGATACCTCTTAGGTTACATAACAAGCAACTTAAGGAGAACACTGGGCTTAGTATATTTACATATGTGCACATAAAACTCCTAAATGCACAAATACAATCATAAGTAAATAAAGAAGACATAGTCCTGACAATTATTTTACAGTTGCCCATGTGGTCACCTGTGGTTACTTATAATTACTTTCTCTCTCTACTTATTCTGTTTTCCCTTTGTCTCACCAAGCTACTTATGGTTTTATACTGGGCCAGGTAATACAAACCTTCATTCTTAAAGGGTCTGTACAACTGATAGTCCATTAGATATGGTAACTGTAATAGTTTTCCATCGGGGTGGGAATGTGACTTAGTGGTAGAGTGCTTGCCTAGCATGCATGAAACCCTGGGTTCGATTCCTCAGCACCACATATATAGAAAAAGCCAGAAGTGTCTCTGTGGCTCAAGTGGCAGAGTGCTAGCCTTGAGCAAAAAGAAGCCAGGGACAGTGCTCAGTCCCTGAGTCCAAGCCCTAGGACGGGCAAAAAAAAAAAAAATAGTTTTCCCATTGACCCTAATCACAGAACACGTTAATACCAAAAGGCACCTTCGGGGATCTTCTAGGACCCAGACACTAGGAAGTAGCTATCCGATAACCCCTGATTGCAAACAGATCCATCACCCCAGCCAGCACAGTAGCTTCCTTCTTTGCTTGTCCATTCAGAGGCATGAGAAAGCCACAGCGTCCAGGGAGCAGAATTCACTTCCAGTTCAATGGAACCATTGTGTCTCCCGATTGAAACATTCCTTCCTTTAGGACAAAGGCCTCTAGGTCAGCACAAAGTAAGATCATAGGAACAGGAAACAAAAATTTTGTTAATGGGTCACTAAGAGTAATCGTGGGTGGTGTCACTACCATGTTCACCATATGATTCTTCAATCCATTGATTCTAATTTCAGAGAAAATCCCACCTATTCAATTCACAGTATCACAGTCTCCTGGGGAAGCTTGGTAGGCTTGATGGGAGTTATGGCATCATGACAAAGTCTTCCACCACACTGTCCTGCCAGCAGCTGCAGGATGTCATAGCAAACCAGTGAATTCTACCACCATGAGCATTATGTCTATCCTTTGCTGGAAGGTGAGTCCCTTGACCAGAAGCAATGCTATTTGAATACCATGATGGCAGATCAAACATTCTATAAGTCCATGGATGGTAATTTATCACAATCATTGCATGCAAGGAAGGTGTATATATAGGAAATGAGAATTCCAGTAAGAACAAATACTGCTCTATGACAAAAGTGATCCGAAGAAATATATCCACCATCATTAGCTTCAATCACTCTGGAAAACAGTACCCTATCAGCCACCACTACTCATCTCTTTGGTCAGCTGACTGGGCAATCAGCAATGGGCCATAGCTGGGTCAGCATGGCGAGTCAGTCATGCTTTAGAAGCCAAGCATATTCCCCACCCAGTGGTTCATGGCCATTTTGCACATGGCTCCATTGTGTAAGAACAGGAGTGGCATGGGAAAAAGGATGATTTCTAGCCACAAAAAGGAGCAATCTTTTCACTTAATTACAAACATCATCCTCCACTCAGGTTATCTTTTGGTATTGTGCCCACTCAGCAAGTTCTACCACCTACCTCATCCCCAATTTCCTTGTGACCAATTTTCCAGTCATGCCTCTTCTAAGTCCCTAACCAGCTAGCCAAACAATTCACACAAGAGCTCACACATCCATAAAGTCACTCAACTGGCCCCTTCTCCCTGTAAGCCAACCAACAGAGACACTGCTCAATGTTCTGCCCACCTAGAGAATTTCCCTTTACCAGCGTCCTTTCAAGGTCATCCTAGTACAGAGTCAAAGTGCTACAACTATCTACTCTTACATGGTGCCTGAATATCACACAGAAGGTTCTGTAAAGCAGGCCCCAGTTTCTTCTTCTGTCAGCTGATCACAGGAAACTTACTCTAAAGACACAGGTATGGAATGAGAAGAATAAGAGTGCGACAGGGACTTCAGACCATAGGCATTTGGGCTATTTCTTATAACTTACTTGTTTCCTCTCTTTACTACTGGGAAGCATGTATATTCTCATCTGAATATTTGAGAGGTATTGAATTTTTGAAATCTATTTTGAGATTCTATCGTTTTAGATTTTCAGAGGAATAGGAGTAGAAAGAATCATCAAGAATAAAGATTAACAGAGTTGTAATCTCACATCCTATTATTATTTTTCCAATTTCACCAAAACCTCATTTTTTCAGACTAGTGTTCAATTGAAATCCTCTTAATGCTCATGAGGCTTTTGTGGCAACATGGCAAAACGTCTAAGAATTACAAAGACCTAAGTTTGATATTTGCCAATACCATTGCTGAAGTCTTGGCAATTAAATCTCTAGGCCTCCTGTAAATTTGGGTCTTACGCATAAACTCTTAATCTACCTTCTGAGAGTACAGGGTAGATGTTGAGTGTTCTCACCACAAAAATGATAATAATCTGCGATATATATGTTAGCTAGATTTAACCACTCTATGTGTAAAATATGTTGTACTTGATAAGTATGTATCATTTTACCTGTAGATTTTTATAAATATGTTGATTAAAAATGGAGGGAATACTACCTATGAGATACTGAATGGGCTCTAAGAAAATGAGTTCAATCAGGGAAAAGCCTTTTACAGGTAATGTTTATATTTGAACAAGAGCTTAGGATTTTTGTTTTTTTTTTTCTTTAGAAATTTTATTTAAATATACGGAAAATAGTTATGGATGGCAAAAGGTGCTATTTATCCTGTATTTTTTATTTTTGTAATTTTGTATTCTTTTATTATTTAAAAGGTGATGTACAGAGAGATTACAAGAACATGTCAGGTAATGAGTACATTTCTTTTTAGACAATGTCACCCCTTCCGCAAGCTCTCTCCCTGTGTTTTCTTCCATTCCCCCCCACACAAGTTATATAGTTAATTTTCAACATAGTGTCTAGTGAGTATGTCTCTGTTTCTTTCATGGTTTTGAGCATCACAGTTATTGATAGCATGTCTGAACCTGCTTCCTGGCTCTCCCATTGCACTCCTTGATCCCAATCATTCTACAACACCACAGTAATCAAGGGGATCTTTCTAAAACATGGCACATCACTTTTCTAGCTAAAACTTTCCAATGTGTTCTTAGAATATTTGAAATTAAGTCTAAACTTTCTATTATGGTTAATAAAACTACACACAACTTCTTTTATGACTCTATATCAGTTTTCTTTTAGGCTAGATAAAGTGTGAAGTACCCTGCACACACACACACACACACACACACACACACACACACACACACAACTCCTTTAGTTCTTACAAGAAAGTTTGAGAAGGTTGGCTGAAAGAGAGAAAAAAGCTGAGGAATTAAGATTAACAAACCTTCCCTAGAGCACCTAATTAGTAAGGCTTGCAACTGCTTCACACCCAGTTTTCAACAATATCTAGCACTTACTACATATCTTCTGCTAGACACTGAATGAATGTCTTTATATAAAGGTAACCACTTAATAGGACATATGCCACATGATGATATTATTATTCTCAAATGGAGAAAAAAGCTTGGACTCAAAGAAGTTAAGTAACTGGATTAAGTCACAGAAGTAGGAAATGGCAAGGCTGGAGTTTAAATAAACCCAGGACAGTCCCACTTCATACTGCTAACCCTAAGCATTTCCTCCTCCACATCCTCCTGCTCTTCCTCTTCCTATTATGCCAGTCCTGGAGCTCAAGCTCATAGCCTGGGAACTGTCCCTGGGCTTATTTTGAAGAGCTTAGGTTTTTTAATACATTTTTAGCAAGTTTACTTAGGCTCATCTACCCTCCCATTGCAGAATGAAAAAGTTCATATTATTCTGTATGAGTCAGTACTTTGCTGAGATAAATTTTTTCAATACCATCTGTTTCATCAAATAAAATTCCTACTCTACATTAAAGATCAGCTATTGTATCATTCATAACATCTGTACAAATACAATTTCGAGATATGTAAGGGGGTTGGAAATTTTTATCTTTCATATATTATGTTCCTACAGCTTGTTTTATGCTGTATTTTGGAGTCCAACTGGAAGATAAATCTTTGCCCCTCTGTCTGAAGTTGTTTCACGTACAACCCGTTTATGATTATAACTCTGTTGTAGTTCCTATCTCTTATATTTTTAGAGTTTTAACTCATTCCATGTTTGAAACCAAAAGACAATCGCTGTGCTATTTGTCTATGAAAGGTGATTGTGCACAGTTTAACATTTGGCAAGCAAACGAGAACCATGACTATTTCTGTTAACATAGGAGGAATCCCCATCAGGGAAGTGACTTCAACTGAAAGGAAATATTTGGATAGGAGGAAGAGGGAAGAAAAGAAAAAGAGCAAATAAAACTTGTCAAGGGACCACTGTGTTGGGAGCCTTTTCTCTAGACTCGGTGCATTGAAAAACTCCATTATGGAGGTATCATTCACATTACACACGAGCAAAACAGTATCAAAGACTATTATTCCACACCACAGCTAATATGGTGAAGAGGGGAATGGATCCCAGCTGTCTCCTCCATAAAATTGTGCAGCTTTCAGACTGAAGCTAAGTGGACAGCATATCTACTCTGTAGCATAGTGGAGAGGGAAAGAAATGAGTCCCAGATTGGATAGTGAAGAGTGCCAACTTCAGAAAAGAACCACTGAAGGAGGGTGGGGAGAGAGGAGAGATGAGGTGCAACAGTTATCACCAGCACAAAGGAGGAAAGATAATTTCAAAGGAAGGGTACTTGAGAATGGTCAGCATTAGGAAGTTCAATCAATAAAAGAACAGGCTCTCCACCTGCTAATGCAATCACCATTAACCCAAAAAAGCATACAAATCATCATTAATGCCTTCTTCTCCCTCACCAATTAGTAGCAGGGTTCAAATGAATTCCCTTGCCAGGCCTTCCTTTCCATCCTTTCTGCCCTCACTCTACTTCAAACGTTTACTCCCCAGCTGAGAAACTTGTAGCCTGGTCTTATGGTTTCTAGTTGGTGCCCTGGATTCACCCAGCTTCTTCTCTTCAAAATAGTTTCATGTGACTCTTCTGTGCAGAGTTCAAAAGGGATTTCCCCCCACACCCCTGTCACAAATCCAGTATTTTTCCAGTCTTTACACTCTCTAGACACCTTTTTACTTTTAAGCCGCTGTCCCATATGACACTAACTAACCCTATGAGCTTTATCTGCTTGACTTGATCAGTGGCTGTGAACTACTTGCTCTCTGACCTTTATTCTATCTGTACCTCAGTTTATCAGCTGCAAACATGGAAATAATTTTTTTAAGAAAAAATAGTGCTTATCCCCTATAATTAGAGAATAAAAGATGCAAAACTCTTGAAATAGTGCCTGACTGCACTATTGAATAAGCACTCAATGAATTTTAGTTATAATTGTATTAACTTTATGATTTTATAATTAACTTTTCAGCTAAATGTCATACAAAAACCCCCAACAACAACAAATAGGACCATGAACAGTGTATTGGTACCACGTAACATTTAGCCTCCATGTTATGCTTTTAGCCACTTTGCCATGATCCCAACAAACTGCCCAAGTTCTGCCTCTACAAGGCTCTCCATGTATTCTGACTATCTACTCTGAAGAGCCTGTCATACTTAAATGAATGATTCCTAAATATAGTCATTCTAAATCCAATCACTGCCCTTTCAGAAGCGTTGTCGCTGAACTCTTTCTGAGAGCAATGGCCTACCAATTTGGAATATTTTTACTTTTTGTGTAATGCTTATTAATTTATTGCTTGTAATTTTTTTTGCCAGTCCTGGGGTTTGAACTCAGGGACCTGGGCACTGTCACTGAGCTTCTTTTGCAGAAGGCTAGCATGCCAACAGTTGAGCCACAGCATCACTTCTGGCTTTTTCTGTTTATGTGGTACTGAAGAATCGAACCCAGGGCTTCGTGCATGCTAGGCAAGCACTATACCACTAAGCCACATTCCCAGCCCTGATTGCTTTGGTAAACTTTTAAACTACTATATTTTCCTATCACTTTTAAGTCTACAAATCACTTTGAAATCCATCTGCTCCTTAGGTTTCATTTCCCTGACTATGATTGCCTGCCCCAGGTGGCAGGAACTGAGATTTTGCTTGTCTATGTAACTCTGCCCTGCCAGGGCACTGCCAGGGAGCAGATTCCTAAACACAGGCGCATGAAGGGCATGGATTGTCCTATGCACACAGCTTCACCGTCACTGAAGAAAGAAACAAACTACTTTTCAAGTAAGAAAAAAAGTCAATTAAGGTTTTTAAGGATCTCACTTTTCCTCCAAGAAATAACTTTCCAACTTTCTAGCAAATCTCTTTTTAGTTCAAATACCTGATGCTGCAAACGGTCATCTCTGTCTTGATACATCTTAATGGCTAGCAAAGTGTGGGGAGGGGTAGTTGCCATAGTGACCAAGAGAAATGTCTGTAGACAGACAATTTCTGTCACTGAGACAGAAGAGTATTTCCTGTTCATCCATCTCTAGTTTGATTTAGTATAGTAAAGCTCCAAGGCAAAGTCGATTCATTTCAATTACAGAAGACATTGCTCTGGTTCTGACTCCGCAGGAATGGTACCAGTAATGTGTCACCAACACTTGACAATGGCTCAGTCTCAGCAATAGTTTGACAAAAGAAGAATCTCACCACTTGTTGACTGACACCAGTAGAGTCACATCAGTAATCAATAACAGTTCAGTCTCACTCATATTTTTGTGTGCCTTAGGACTGGAGTTAAGATTGCCACAGAAATGAAATCAACTATGAAAGATATTCATTTGTAATTCTAAGTGCTTACATTCACATAAAAAATTATTTAACATGTACACAGGCCAGTAGTTACTACCTATTTCCATTATTCATCATTTTCTCTGGCACCTTTCACCACTTAATCCCATTTTTTCCAAAATTAAAATTTAAAGAGGCAACTTCAGTCTGGTTTGGACAATGACACCATTCACTGGGAGACACAGGAGAAGAAGATGGGTCGGGGAGTGAGGTTAAATTCATCCTGAGCCATTCTAGATTTATAATGCCCAGCTAGACTTGTGTGCTGTTGGCCAAATTCTTCTAAAAAGCTATCCCATTAAGCCCAGCACAAGGTCGACTAATGCCTTCTGGCTTCTGTGAGTCTGAGGTTCGTATCTCTGATATTAGATAATCCATTTCACTGGATGCTACAGAGACCATTCTTTTGCAGAGGAAAACGAGTATTTTCCAACTTCAAAATAGACTTGCTAAAAGGTAGATTTCTAATTTCTAGTTAGGCGATTTATAATGTCTTCTTGTAATAAGGCATATGTGAAGTAGGTTCAGATCCAGGTCTATGGATCATGCTCTTGTTCAAACACACTTGATATTTACAATGTCAACCATGTCACCAAGATGGGGGGGAAATCATGGTTTAGTATACTGAGCAAAGTTGACTCACTGATCATCCCAGGATTTAATCAGAAAATGCTCAAGATTTCAAGGCAAATATGAGCTGTAGCTGCTCATCTCTCCTAGTTCTAATCTATTACCCTATTTGGTACCATTAGAGAACCGGAGCAGAGCATTCAACACAACCTAACATGTCAGACTAGACAACTTGTATGCAATAAAAAAGGCCAAAGGCAGATTTAAACATCAAATGACCCCATTTTCTTCAAACACATTGACACTGATTTCTCTTTAGTCTTTTTCAACAATGATATTGTCTTTATACGTGTTTATTACAATAAATTCATACCAAATCAATAAATTCTTACACTTGCATGAGATTTTTGTTTTTGTTTGTCCTGGGACTTGAACTCTGGGCACTGTCCCAAGCAACTTTTGCTCAAGGCTGGCATTCTACCACATGAGCCACAGTGCCATTTCCAGATTTTTCTGAGTAGTTTATTGGAGATAAGAGTCTCATAAGCTTTCTTGCCCCAAGTAGCTTCAAACTGCAATCCTCAGATCTCACCCTCCTGAGAAGCTAGGGTTACAGGCATTGATTCCTGGGTCCTACCTTTGCCTACGTTTCTTTGCTGTGGTGTATACGTTAAAGAACAGGAAGTTCTAATGTTTCTTACTATCAGTGGAACTATGTTGAAAACTTAGAAATAACTTGAGAATACCAACATTAGGATTCATCGCCGTGATGTGGCAAAGGCATGGGAGGTTTAGAAATCTTCACATGTGATAGACAGACTCTTCTGAAGAGACAATGCCCCTATTAAACTTATGGATTCTAATGTGTAACCTCCAACATCCTAAAAATATCCCAGAGACTTTTATGTTCTTGGTACTAAAGTTTGTAAGATATGGTGAACAGAGGATGTTGTCCTAATGACCTAGGACTAGATTTCATAACTACATAGATGCCCTCATACTAATTAATATGATCATCTTAACTACCATCTGAAACAGTATTCATTGTTGAGGAGAAAAAAACCACAGGCTATTCTCAGCCACAGAACATGACCAAAAATTGTGGATACACATTTCTTTCTGTATAGCTGAATTGCATGTCATCGTCTGATGAAAACCAACCCAAAATTACAGTTATAATCTAGTTATAATGTCAAGCCAGACTCTGGACAACCTGCTTCTGGAAGTCCTCTCCAGGCTGGTATGGCCCGTGCCTTTGTCAGATTAACTGCATGGCCCACATCTGAGGTCATCCTAAATCTCATGATGGAGAAGAACAAACTCAAATACTCAACTACAACTAGTTTAATTGGCTGTGAACTTCCATAGGGTTTGGGATTATTGTGTTTGGGGGATGAGAATTTTAGGGGATTAACAATATTTGAAAAACACAGTCATTTTTTCCAAATATAATATCAGAAAAAACTCCATTTGGGTTGGCCTAGCATGCTCAAGACCCTGGGTTTGATTCCCAGTGCTGCAAGAAAAGAATAAGAGGGCTGGGGATATGGCCTAGTGGCAAGAGTGCTTGCCTCGTGTACATGAGGCCCTGGGTTCGATTCCTCAGCACCACATATACAGAAAATGGCCAGAAGTGGCGCTGTGACTCAAGTGGCAGAGTGCTAGCCTTGAGCAGGAAGAAGCCAGGGACAGTGCTCAGGCCCTGAGTTCATGGCCTAGGACTGGCCAAAAAAAAAAAAAAAAGAAAAGAAAAAGAAGAAAGCTGGAGAGGGGGAGAGAAGGTAACAGAAGAGGGGCAAGGGGAAAGAGAGGGAGAGAAAGGGGAAGGGACAAGAGAAGGAGGGGAGAGGAATAGGAAAGGAAGGAAGGGAGAAGGGGATGGGAAGACAAAGGAGAGGTGAAGAGAAGGAGAGAGAAGAGGGGGAAGATGAAACACACTCCCAATTCTTTTGTCACTCAGTGACAAACACAATCAAATTCTCATCCCTATACCTGGGAAAATAAGGAAATGCAATGAAGCTGGGTATTGGGGCACCGGGGCTCACATTTCAGACCCAGTGACTCCAGACTCTGAGACAGAAGAATTGATTGAGCACTTTGCCTTAATACCAGCCAAGGCAACACAGCCAGACCCTGCCTTCCAGTATAATTTCTACTCATTAAAAATGAAGTCTAAAATACAAGTCAAATTAAATCCTCTAGCGACCTTAAAGGTAAGTCGTAGCTAACAAACAAACAACCTATTTCAATTCAGAACAGTAAATGTTCTTTATTCATGTGGATTTGTAAAGATCTAGTAATCTGAAGACCACCACAAAATAAGGAAACTAGAGAAAACCTCAAAAAAAATGTTCACAGTGTTCTTGACCAAACTCAATAAAATCCCATTGTAATTTTCAGCATAAGAAAATGTTTAATTCTTTGCTCTTTTCTTGAGTCAGCATAACTTCCTGTATCTGCCTTATGGATAGCATTGGATGAGCCAGCCTAAGAGAACTGGAGTCCTGTTCTTACTGTTCATCTGCTGTTTGGATCTAGCCCATTGCGACTTTCCTTATTTCTGACACAAATTCATCAAGATCACTTCATTAGTAATGGAAAAACTGTACATGGAACAAGAAATTATTTCGGGGAAAAATCTAAAATTTTCAAATGTTGAAATTATTTCACCATAAAATTTGGACTGCAATTAAGTTGTCACACTGATTGAAAATTCACTTCAGAGCATTTTTTTTCCAGAAAAAAAAGCTTTTCTATCTGTAACATATTACAAGGAGAGCACGCAACAATGCAGAGGAAATAGCATCAGCATCAAGAGATTTGGGTGACTAAAGAACATCTGCAATAATTTTAGCATTTACCGTTTTCCTTTGATTTCTCTGCAGAGAAAATACTTCATTATACAAAATAACTCTGCTAGAAAAAGAATGTATGCCCACATCCTCATGATAAATATATATATATATATAAATATATATATATATTTCATACCATATATATATATATATATATATATATTTCATACCGTAAAGTATGGCTATTGAGGTGGAAAGCAATGTCTAGTATCCAAGAATGCAAAGCGAGCAAAACAAGCCACTGTTATGCATGGACATAGACCACCTCTCCATAACACACAAGATACCTGTTCTGGAATTTCTTCTTGTTAAGTAAGCTGTTTCATTAAAGAATAAGAAAAAATAATTTTTTACTGCTTTTCAATTAACCTGTATGAGCTATTTCTCAAAAACTAACAAAATATGCTAGGCACCATTGGCTCATGCTTACACTCCAGCTACTGAGGAGGCTGAGAGCTGAGGGTTGCTGTTTGAAGCCAGCCCTACCAGTAAGACTGTGAGCCTGTTATCACCAAGTAACCAGTCAAAAAAAAAAAGCCTCTGAGTAGAGCTGTGGCTCATGTGGTAGAGCACTAATCTTGATTTTAAAAAAGTAAAAGTTCAGACCACTCCCAGGCCCTGAATTCAAGCACCCAACAGGCACAACATACTCTAAAATGAAACATGTAAAGATACACGCAAAACTAATTCAATAATTAATGAAACAGAAAAAGACTCAGGGTCCATCATGATACCCTAGTATGAATGAGCAAAGTTGAGTAAATGCTAAACATGGCGTGTTTTCCCTGCTCAGGCGAGGCCAGCCAGGTTTTAGTAAGGTTCCACAACGAATGAGGCCCCACAGGACTCCTGCCCTTACAAGGAGACCATTTTCCACCAGAGTGGGACCTTCCTGGAAGTGACCACCTTCCCCTGAAACCATGTCTATCCTCAGCCGAAGCCTTGGGAGGCAAGTTCCTCTGTTGGAACTTTCTGGAGAATGGAGCCAAGTTCTTTTTCTGGACAGCTCGAGAATTTGAGGATATTTGGATACTTCTCCACTCTGAAGCTTCTTTGCAGTTATCCTACTCATATTTATACCATATGGCACCAATGAGACGCTCAAGTAAACATTCTTTGCACACCATTTTACTAACTCAGTTCTTTAGTATTTATTAAGACTAACATGGGCTGGGCACTGGAAAACCTGTAGCATACAATTCTTTCATTAAAACTTTGACTCTGAAGACCATAATAACATACCTCTTAACTAGCGTCATTCTATGGCAGTGATTATAGACTTAATTCCTTAGATGCTGTATTAGTTCTAGAGAGCTCCATGCAGTATTGCTAATCATCAAGAGGCGCTTCTCTTTCTATTTTTGATGGAGTAGGTAACTTAGGCTGGAAGCACTTAAAGACCTTCCAATCCTAAACTACTCATTAACAGTGGAGCCAGACTTTCCAACAATTCTGATCCTCCAACTGAGTCCTTTCTACTGGCTACACCAATGCTACCTAAGTGGGGGGAAATAACCAGCATACTATTTTAGACACATTATGAATATGGCACTATTTATGTTACCGGTATTTACTCCAAAACATTTAAGTGCAAAAATCTTTAAGAACATGGATAAGCAGTGCTGATTTGTAAAAATTTAATGAAGGTCATTAAAAATAATGCTGGCTGCTAGAAAAAATTGGAAGAGAAAATGCCGAGTGTACCAAATCCTACTTTACCTAGCTGAAACTAAGTCTTTTGAACGTATTTTCTCTGACCTAAGTGTCTATTCAAGAGCATAGTCTTTCCCTTGCTAAAATAAATTAGGTGAGTGGAGCTCTTGCATTTAGTGATAAAGCACACCCAGGAGACCAACTATGTCTACTTCAACACTGTACTCACCGTAATGTGAAAATCCCACCTACCATCTTGGATTTTTTCTTTGGAGGGCAACATTTACTAAACCTCTGTAGTTAATTATATTAAATAGTACTGTCACATCATATACTGTGAACTTTGCAGAAGAGAAATTTGACCAGTGTCTTTCAAGGGAGTACATTTATATATATATATAATTATTTTCAAACCTTCACAACATAGTTACTCTGCATGCTGATTTCCTTTCTATTTCACATTATAAGATCGAACATTGAGTGTCTGGGGGAAAATTATTTAACTTTTACAATATTTGTACTAAATTTAATATTAATAAAAAGGGGAAAATCATCTCAAAATTCGAACAACGTTTTTACTGCAAACACTACTTGCAGAAAAAGAGCTCTTCAATTTAGCACCTTTTAAAAGAGATTTTATAAATGATGATACAGTATGTTAAATTAATCCTTCTTTTACTCTCACATTCTCTGCCCTCTCAACCCCTATTATTCAATAGCTTTCACTGAGTTTTGTTTTGCCATCTTCATTCTCAGATGCAATATGTTTCAGTATTGTTCAACCTGTAACATTCTCTACCCACACGTGGTGTACTTTGTACATATCTTTTAAGGATAAGAAAGCTGAGGCAAGTCATGAGGCTAGGAGAGATGGGGAGAATGAAGGAAGGGGATGCATTGTACTCAACTGATATGGTGAATACAACTCCTTTGTACAAAGACTTCAAGATTTAAAAAAAAAAGAATTACAGTATCTCCATTTAACAAAATATAACAGAATGTAAACTTCCGTGTCCTATAATTAAAATAAATTGTTTTACAAGGCCAAATTTGAAGGCAAGAATGACATTTGGAAGTCCTTGAACCCAACCCCATTATCTAATAGATACAGACAATAGAGGTATCAGCTAGAATGAACCAAATCACCTCCTATTGGAACACGAGTTCATTGAGATCTGTTTCCCAACTCTCCATAGAACTCTGATACAAATGTGCTATAGAGGAAGACACAAGGGAGACAGACCAGCTCAGAAACAAACTGCATGTGAATTATGTGGCATTATTAGGAAGAGCAATATAACCAGTACTAGCACAGCTTCTGATCTACCTGGAGGATTTAAGAGAATGCTTATCATTTCAACTTTACGTCTGTGTAGGTCATTAAGGCTGGGTAGCCATTTGACAGGCAGACATGAATGGGGAAGATTCCAGGAAGAAGAGACAGAGACAGAAAAGCAGGAAGAAAACAAGTTTCTAGAAACCAGGAATTCCTATTGCTGAATGCTATAAGTATTAGGAAAATTTTAAAAAGGCTGGGGTCAACTTGGGCTCCTTCCATAAGGCAGTGGAGAAGAGGTATTTAAGCATAAAATCTACATTTTAGAAGTGTCCCAATGTGCAGGGTGCTGGTGGCTCATGCCTGTCTGTCATCCTAGCTACTCAAGAGGCAGAGCTTTGAGGATCATGGTTTAATGCCAATGAGGACAAGAATGTCTCTTAAAGAGTCTCATCTCCAGTTAACTACAAAACAAAAAGGAAAACAAACACCTGGATGTGGCAGTGTGGTTCACAGTGACAGAGGACTAGCCTTGAAAAGAAAGGAAGAAGGGCTGGGAATATGGCCTAGTGATAGAGTGCTTGCCTTGTATACATGAAACCATGGGTTCGGTTCCTCAGCACCACATACATAGAAAAAAGCAAAAAGTGGAGCAATGGCTCAAGTGGTAGTGTGGTAGCCTTGAGCAAAAAAAAAAAAAACTGCGGGCAACTTTGCTCAGGACCTGAGTCCAGGACTGGCAAAGGAAGGAAGGAAGGAAGGAAGGAAGGAAGGAAGGAAGGAAGGAAGGAAGGAAGGAAGGAAGGAAGGAAGGAAGGAAGGATAAAAGAAAGAGAGTAAGTGAGAGAGAGAGGAAGAGAGTGAATGAACTCAGGGACAGCACCTGCGTTCATGCAACACAAACAATAACAAAAACAAAGAATCAACAAAGTGCTAGTTTTCCAATAAGAGATTAAACATTTGTTAGAAATATATTCCTTACTTATTTTTTAAAAGCCCCTCGCATTTGAATTTTTAAATTTAGCTCAAATGAGCAAAGCATCAGGCAGAACTTCATAGGTCGTATTTAAAAAGATCACATTGGCACTGAACTACATTGAGCTCCTACATCATCATCAGTATAGAGAAAAGGAGTCTAAACTTACATTTCTTTTTTTTTCAGAAAATAGAAAATGCTGTCAAGATGATATCCTCTCAAATAATTGTTACTTCTAAATGGGCATAATTAGTTGGTTGAGAGCAGTCATGATTGACCTAGTAGTTTTCAATGTTATCAAAAGTTCTAAAGGCCATCTTTGATCAGCAAACTTTTTTTAGAATAATCCTCACAGCTACCATGTGCCTTATAATTAGAAAGACACCATCACCTCCACTTGGAGTAGCCAGCAGCCTCTCTATGTGTTTTCCTTTTCGTTTTTTTGTAATAATTACTTATTTATTGTCAAAGTGATGTACAGATGGGTTACAGTTTCATACATTAGGCTATGTTTTCTTATATGCAAATTATGATTTCAACACTTACCCGATCTAATATTCAGGTTGTTCTAGCAATGAAATGAGATAATTAATGTAAGATCAATTAACAGCAATTTTTAGAAAGCTGAGCTGTATGAAAGCTCACACCTCATTGTTGGATCCTCAGAATTCATAGCATCTAGGACCATACAACTCATTAAATTGTGTTTTACATCATACTTCCTCATATACATATTGGGCCATCTTATTTTTTTAATTGTCATTTCAAGGGTTCTACTCATCTATTTTTTTTAAAAATCCTCATGACCAAAATGTGCCCTCTAATTCTCTAGGAATAATGTAGTTTGCTGCATACAAATTACTGTCATCACATATTTCTAAGCTGTGTACATTGAACATAACAAAACAGGTTAAAATTAAAACACATGATTTAGCCAGGCACCTGGGGCTCATGCCTGTAAACCTGGTTACTCAGCAAGCTGAGATCCAGAGGATCAGGGTTCAAAGCCAGCCCAAGCAGTAAAGTCCAAAAGACTCCATCTCCAATTAACCAGTGAAATGCTGGGCTAGATGTGTAAGTGGCAAAGTAGCAGCTGAGCGGGCATACATGGCAGGATGAAGCCTTGAATTCAAACCTTGTTACTAGAGGTGGTGTGAGAAGAGAGGAGAGAGGAGGAGAGGGGACGGAAGGGGAGGGGAGGGAAGGGGAGAAGAGAGAAGGGGAGGGGAGGAGAAGAGAGGAGAAGAGAGGAGAGGGGACAGGAAGGGAGGGGAGGGAAGGGGAGGAGAGGAGAGGAGAAGAGAGGAGAGGAGAGGAGAAGAGAAGAGAGAGTGCCCAATACATGGTTTAATAAGATTCTAATAGTTCAGGACTTATTTTTGTAGCTTTAGACTGATTTACAGAAGGAAAAGGCTTTTCACAAGTGAATGAACAATTATAGAAAGCAAATTGCTGTCTTCCACATAATAAACACATAAACATATTTCCATGTAATATTTTATATCAACATGACTGTTTACCTAGAAAATATGTCAAAATACTTGACTTAGGAAAAACAGTCCATCACTTAAAATATTGTAAATTATCTTTCCAATCAGATTTTAAAACAAAAAAAAAATAGCTGCTAAGTGCCAGTGGCTCACACCTGTAATCCTAACTTCTCAGGAGTCTATGAGCTGAGAATCACAGCTCAAAGCCAGCCAGGCAGGAAAGTTTGTGAAACTCATCTCCAAATAACTACCAAAAAAACTGGAAGTGGACCTATGGTTCAAATGGTAGACTACTAGTCTTGAGCACAAAAGTACAAGGACAGCACCCAAGCCCTGAGTTCAAGCCTCAGGACTGGCACAATGAACAATTCATAAATAGACCCAAGATGTTAGAATGGCAATGTGGCTTAGCAGCAGAGTGCTTGCCTAGCATGCATGAAGCCCTGGGTTCCAATCCTCCCCACCACATAAACAGAAAAAGCTGGAAGTAGTGCTGTGGCTCAAATAGTAGAGTGCTAGCCTTGAACAAAAGCATCTCAGGGACAGTGCTAAGGCTTTGATTTCAAGCCTCAGAACTGGCAAAAAAAAAAAAAACCCACAACATTACATTAAGTATATGTATATAAGCCCCTGGAAATACTACTGGGAAATCATATTATATATATAATCTGAAAATAATTACTAAATGAATTAAGTTAGCGTAATGAATATTTAATTAGGTCAAGAACCTAAATGCTTGCATACAGTACTTAGAAATTTTCTAAGCACACTCTGCTGTGAATCTGTTTTATAATGTTGTACAGTAATATGGTAATACTATTATAATATTATAGCTGATTAATATTCTCTATGAATTTTTTAGTAAGTGCCACCACAGTAGAGCAGCTAAATAAATATTACCACAAGTAATTGAGACCATGAGTGACAGGTGATTGAACTGCTCTTTGTGTTTAACTTACAAAATGAGTTTTCACACAGAAGGAGAAGGGATGGAATCACGGGAGGGGCCCGGAGAAGTTATCTACCAACTCTTTCCAAGTGACTATGTTAGGAATTATAAACATAGCCAAAAAACAGGAGAGGAAGTAAAAATCAACCTCCCCGCACCATCAAGGCCTTAGGAATCGAGTGCTGCATATTGTGTAATGATTGAGTATTGTGTAATGATCCCCATGGAATAAGCCATGTGCCCTTGGCCCTGAGAAAGGCCCCTGTGAGCTCTTCCCAGGGACCATAATCCTGTCATTCCTTTCAACCCTGACAAGGAACCGGCCTTGAACTGACAGCAATCTGTCACATGGTTGTCATCTCCAACCACATTTCCTCAGACCTTTCACAGGGTTGAGTTCGAGGTGACCAACCCTATTGTAACAAAAAGATCAGTGTGTCCAGGCCCAAAGCAAGACAGAGATGTGTGATGCCCTTTGTAACATCTGACCACCCAAGAGAAAGACCGTGAATGAGGCCAACAACAGAATCCGCAGAGGAGCCTGAGGGAATAGAAGCTGACCAGAGACCAGATCTGCCTCTGCTCGCAAACAAGTGGTCTTTATGGCAAAAGTTATTTTTCAAAAAACTCATGATGATTCTGTCTCCTGTATTCTATTAAAAAATTCCAAGAAATACCCATTTTTATTCAATCCCAGGCAAAATTTCACATAGCCTGCAATGTCAAGCTGATCTCCAGAAAGTTTATTTAAAAGGCCAGTCATGCATAAGGGATGTACAGTAACAATGGGCGTAGATGTTGGCCACCCATCAATCTACTAACAAAATGCCAAAAGACTTTGTACAGCGCCTTGAGCAAGTAGTCATGGGACTGTTTCCTTTCCCTTCCTTCAACATTTCCTTCAACACACTGGGAAAAATACAGATCCATCTCTTCTTTCCTCCATATACCCTGCTTCTCCACACACCTGCTGACATCGCAATGTCATTATAAGTTCTCACAGATGATCAACTGTCAACAAAATACTTTGCGTGTGCCTAGCACAGGCTTGACACATAATTGGTACTTAAGATTGTACTTATCGTGTGAGTCTTTTTGGAGGGATGGGTGCATTTCTTACACAAGCGGGTTTTATTGAACATGCTGAGCAAGAAACATCCCATTTTAAAAAGTCAGCGAGATCTCAAAAGACTAGAATAAGCTAAGGAAGGGAACATTCTGGACTTTAGAAGTTGTTTCAAGATGGAAGTTAGTTAAGTGTGGTCTAGGCAAGAACTGATCTCTACTACTAACTGCTGAATTCTATCAAGGATGATGACGCCAGCAAATAAAAGGAAATTATGTGACACAACTATGTGTGTGGTGGAGGACTTCTTATTTTCAATAGAGATTTATTCCCTACTCACTTCCACTCTTGGACCAGAGTTCTGTTTGGTAAGAGAAATGAACTACCATATATTAGCAAACATTGTCAACATTTCCTCAATATGGTTTCTCACACAAAATTCATCTTTATCAGGCAGATTTTCTGTTTTCGTGGCTTGCCACCCTCTAGAATGGTTCTTCTTTGCCAATATTTCCTCTAAAACTCAACAAAAATGCCATGTGGATGATTCAAACCTTGCCTTGCACAATAGAACTAACACCTGCCATGCTCCTGGAATGACACTTTGAGCCCAACAATACCCATGGCCTTCATTTTCGCACCTTTCCATTCACCCTTCCGAAAAGGATGCCTGGCGATGTCAAAAGGATGAGAACATCTTTATTCTCAAGTGCCATTACATTCAATTAGACAGGAACTCAAGTATAATATCCTTGATCATCACCCATTCGTAGTAATTTAGAGCTTTTCTTTTGAGTCTAAAGTTGCAACAGTCGTTGCAAGATAATCAGCCTGATTGAAAGACAGAAGGCTAAAAAGGGGCAAAACAGAACTGGGAAAGGAGCAATCTTAACCAACTTATTCAGTTTTGAATTTTTTTAATTGACTCTTCTGAAAGAGTTAGCAGCCAATATATATTTGGCCTACAGGTAAATATTAGAACACTATCCCAGGAGAACTTAGGTTTCATATGTCTCCAATGACAAATAAAAAGGCTTGGAAATTATTAACACATAGGTCACAAGAAAATTTCAGCCAGGCATTAGTTGTTCACACCAGTTCATTTAGCTATTCATGAGCTTGAGGTCTGATGATCACAGATCAACAGCTAGTCTGAGCAGGAAAGTCTGTGAGACTCTTATGTCCAATTAACCACCACAAAAGCACAAGTGGCACTGTGGCTCAAAGTGATAGAGTACTGGACTTGAACAAAACAGCTCAGAGAGAATCCCAGCCCCGAGTTCAAATCCTATGACTGACAAAAAAAAAAAAAAAAGGACAAAAGAAAATTTCACTCAGTAGTAAACACCTTAGGGTCCTTTCAGAAAACCCAATTCAGACAGCATTTCTACATATCAGCTTCTGATTTCACAGTCCAGCCCATGAATTTTCTGGCCCAGTTATTATTGTATTATTATAGTTACTGTATGACTTGCATGTGAATGTATTTCTCATCTTTGACCATTGAAATATGTGCTATTATTTCAATGAGCTTAAGCTGAATCAACATACAAGGTCAGGCCACACTTCTACAGCACAGTAATAGTTCTTGATCCATATAATTTTAAAGCCCTATAATCTATGAGTCCTAGCGCATACACCTATGTGACTTTAGAAATGTTCAGTGATTGGATCCTCTCTAGCATTCACATTTCCTAGATGTTGAAATGGAATATTAAAATAAGAAAGTTTTGGCAGCCTCCAAGAAAAAAGGTTGAGTGCCTCAAGCTATTAATTTTTATTGAATTGAGCCCTTTAATTGCTTGGGTGTTGGAGAATTAAAGTCTCCATCCAGTGGAAAAATTTAGCCCCGGCACGGTTACTCTGATGCCTCATTAGCACACTAATAGGCCCTTGGGAACACATTCCCTGTTTTAGTCCATCAGCCTGGAATTGGGGAAGGACTAGTGATTTTTCTTTTACTTCCCAAGAGAATTTTTACTGCAATTGCACTTTTAATTTGCGCCTGCGCTACATGTTTCATGTGTCTTTGTCCTTGTTTGATTAGTTGTGTTTCGTGTGGAGTGCTAAATTGGGAAAAAAGTCCTCTGGTGGGCGGCCTCGGCAGGTTGATTGCCAGGGGATGGAAATCTCCACTGGGGAGGATCCCCCTGAGAATTTTCAGGGCCCTATGGACTTTCCATCACTCTGGCTGGCAGCTTGTGGACGCTGGACATGCCATCCAAGGCGTAAAAGCCTCTGTTTCTATGTTCTGTTTTGTCTTGACTAGTTTTGTCTTTGAGATTGGCACCAGTTTTAAACATAAACTTTTGTTTCCCTTATTTCTGTTGTCCATTTACATGTCTATGGGCAAAACATTTACTAGGTACTGTGTCTCCTTCTGCAAGAAGGCAGAAAAAGTGCAGGCTGCTAAGAGCTGAGTTCAAACAGCTGGCTAGGCTAATCTTAGCCTGAGAGTAAACACTAAGAGTCAAGTGCTAGGTGGACTCAGTAATACTCCAGGGGACCCCAACCCAGTTATCTTCAGTGTTTAGTATGCTAAGATACTTTGCTAAAACTAATAGTTCCTAGCGAATAAGACTAAACAATGCTAAAATCATTCATTAAAGGTTTTGTTTTAAGTTTTGGTCATTACAAGAGTAAGATTGGAAAATATACCTTTTGCCACTAAAAAATGTACGGCTGATAGTTGTTTGGACTGCTTTTAAGTTCTGTTTACATTAATACCTACATATGTGAATGTATGTATGTGTGTGTGCGCGCACACAAATGTATGTGGGTGTGAATGTGTTCAAGATTAAAAATGTATGATGTAAAAATAGGTTAGTTTAACTTTAAACTTCAAAAGATCATTGAATTTGGGCATTACCAAAAGCTTTAAAGGATTATTTATTTTAAAAGGAACTATAGTTAAAAATTCTTTAATTCATGGTTAAAAATAAATAAATAAATAAATAAATAAGAACTTAGCATGGGCCCTTGAACCTATCCTCAGTAGTGAGGGGTAAACTGACAAAAGTGCAGTTTAGCCAATCCACGTGATGGGACAGCCGTAGGGTGGCGTCCATTCATAGTGGGAGAGGGCAAGCTGGCCCCAAGGCAGTTCATCAAGCTCTAAGGAGTAGGATGGAGATAGGCCCATTCTATAGGACAGGCCAATGGAGGCCTTTCTTTTATTTCTTTTGTTTTCAGGTATAAACATTGGAAACCTCAGGGTAAAATGTATGATTTGACTGATACTTCTAAAACTGCCCCTTAGGATGGATTAAAATTGGAATATCTTAAAGGAGAGTTAAAAGTTTATTTACCTGATATAACTCGATTTCTGTACAGGTTTGCAATTTGGATGTATCAAAAAGGCAAATATGCTAACTCTGAAATCTCATGGTTATAATTCTGGGGCACACTGCTAAGTGTACTCTTGTTACAATTGTTTTGGGTATCAATTTAATGAATCAGGTACTAAATTTTTTAAGTGTATACTGTAATGTAACAGTAAGATTAACTATCTTAAGTCACATATAATCAGGTAAATATTTTAAAGTATATAAACTAATGGGGGATAGAAGTACACAACTTTCATTAACTCTCTGTATATAGGAAAATGGCTCTTTTAAAGCAGACAACCAGGAGGCAATGTGCCCCCGGGCTTCAGTTTTTCTATGCAAATACAGGCTGAGGTAAAGTTGTGAAAGCCTCTACTTTAAAAGGTTTTAGAATGCCTTTCTAGATAAGAAATTTGGAAGTGAAAAACAAGCAGCATGAAGCAATGGGTGATACCTAGGCTCCAGATTTCTTTTAATACAACCAGGCTTGGTAAAAGACTTGAGATCAAAAATGTATTCTGAGATATGAAATTTAAAATGTTTGTTTTAAGTTGGATATAGGAAAACGATGGCTATCAAGATGATTGTTTAATTACTACTCCAGTTTGTTTTACAGGTTTTCAATAAAATGATTTATTATTTGCTGCACCTGATAAAAATATTGTATCAAAATTGTTACAAATTTTGCCTTTAGACTTTCAACAGTATAATTTAATAATTGCCCCTGATAAAATTCATTTAAACAGAAGAACCATTTAAGTATCTGGGATATTTAGTTAAAAGACAAGTAATTACCCCCCAATTAATAAAAATTCGTACTAAAGAGTTTAAAACTCTTAATAATTTTCAAAAGTTACTAGGGACATCAATTGGCTTTGCCCTTCAACCTATTTTCCATTCTTCAAGGAGATTCGGATTTATGTAGCCCTCAAAAATTGACACGTCAGGAACTGCTCCTAATAAAATTTGGCAAATGGATGTAACACACATCCCTGAATTTGGCCGCTTACAATATGTGCATGTATCCATTGATACACATTCTTCTTTTATTTGGGCAACACCTCTACCAGGGGAAAAAGGGACTCATGTCATTCAACATTTACTAGAAACATTCACAGTCATGGGGATTCCTTCTCAAATAAAACTGACAATGCACCAGCTTATTCCAGTAAACAAGTACGAAAAGTTTTAGAATTTCATAACATTTTTCATGTTACAGGAATTGAATACAATCCTCAAGGTCAAGGTATAGTAGAAAGAGCTCATTATACATTAAAAACACAAATTACAAAACTAAAGAGGGGGAGTATGGATAGTACTGAGGGATATGCAACTTCTATGAAAAGTATTTATAAAACAGCCCCTGCTGTCATTGCAGAAGCATTATTTGTCCTTAACTTTTTAAATTTGTCTCAAGGAGATGTTTTAGCAAGAGCTGAGTGACACTTCCTAGCTCCGACTATGCAAAACAAACAGCAGCCGGTTTGGATTAGATTGGGGGTTGGGCTAGATTGGGTCCCCGGGGAGTTGTTAACCCAGGGGCGAGGGTATGCTTATGTTTCTACAGAAGACAGCCCATCTTTCTAGCACCTGCTCCAGTGGATCCAGCAACAAACACCCCTCTGTCCATCAAGGGGGTGAGACATTCTCATTCAAGTGATAAGGCCATTCAAATGGACAGGTGTGCACTGGTAACCTGTAGGGGCTACATCAGAGGTAATGTATTGGGCCTATATTTCTAACCCTCCTTTATTACATCCATATTTATGGACAAAAGCCCCTGTCTCTGTTTTTACATCTATTCCTAATTTACTCTCTCCCTCTATGGGTCTGGCATTCCAGTCTTTCCTATGGAAGAGGAAAGATCATTTAACTTCTCTTATTCTCAGTTCTCTAAAGCTATCTGTCAAGGCCGTTCCCCATGTTACCCTTTGAGATATCAATATTGGATTCAGCATGGAGGTTCATATAACTCCAGTAGAACTCGGCTGATTAGACTGTCTTCCTGGTCTGTGGGATCTCATACCTATAAATTAGATAATTATGCTAGCCCTGCTGGCCTGCCTAAATGTGACAATTTTACTTATCTGAACCTGAACTTTACTGAAAGACATTGGGAAAGTTGTCGAGGAAGTTTTCCAACTATTTGGAATACATCCCAGCATACTTGGTATGATTGGGGATCTTTTGGTGTGTGGTTGAAAAACTGCACTGAATATAACTCATCTTGTGAACCTACTTTATCTATGAACATGTCCAATGCCATGTCTGCTAAACAGTTTTTAGGGTGGTTTGGAGCAGGCTTTAGTGACCCCCGGCCTGCTCTCGCCCATGGAGACAGGCTATTTCCTCCACAACGTCATCTCTGGAAATTAGCAGCTTCTCTGGCTCCCGTATTGCTGGCCAATGGAACTTACTCAGGATCTAAAAGGTCCTCGGCCTCCTACAACTTCACAGTTGTAAAGACCTACAATATCTCTGCTTGTGTTCATTTTCCACAAGTACTGATGGTCGGCCCCATAAACATAACAAAGAATGCCATTACCTGCATAAATTGTAAATTGTATACTTGCTTGAATAACAATGTCACCTTTAATTTTAGTCAAGATAGGATCATGATTTTAACCCAGCGCAACTCCCTTTGGGTTCCTGTTCGCATGCATCGTCCCTGGGCTGGAGGACCTGTACAAGGATTGGTAATGCAGTTTTTCAAGCGGCTTCTGAGGAGGAGTCGTCGTGCCATTGGACTGATTATTGCAGGACTTGTTGGACTGATTGCCATTGCTACAACTGCAGCAGTACCCGGAGCCGCATTGCGACAATCTGTACAAACTCATGACTTTATGGTGCAGTGGCACCAGGACTCCCACAATCTGTGGCAACACCAGCTGGAAGTAAATGCCCACCTTCAAGATGAGTTAGAAGCTGTTAAAGGAGGAGTGTTTTGGCTTGGACAGAAATATCTGGCTTTACAGCAACGATTGTTTTTGACTTGCGATTGGAATTCTAGTCATGTCTGTGTAACACCTTATAAATATAATGCCTCTGAATGTGAATGGAATGATATACAAATGCTTATAGATGGAGCCCTACTAAATGGTACGTTAAGTGAACAAAGCTTGTACAGGAAGGTTTTTGAAGCTTTTCAAAAGGAATTGCCAGATGCCTCTACTATTGATGATATAGCCCAAGGACTAGCTCAGACCTTAGAAGGACTAGACCCTAGGGGGTGGTGGCAAAGTATTACCCATAGTGTTGGAAGTGCTTCTATTGCCTTAATACTTATGATATGTGTCTTTTTATTAGGATATTGTTCTATCATAGCTATAATGAAGCGTTACACTAGGAATAATTCCTCTGATGTTTTACTCACTGCCCTTAAACTTTCCAGAGAAGCGGCTGTGGAAAATTAATAAAAATGGGGGAATTGTTGGAGAATTAAAGTCTCCAACCAGTGGAAAAATTTAGCCCCGGCACGGTTACTCTGATGCCTCATTAGCACACTAATAGGCCCTTGGGAACACATTCCCAGTAAGGAATTTCTGGTGTTTGTGGGCCAAAGGAAGCCACCAGTTGTTGTGAGAATCTCCTTTTTCCCCCTACTTAGCAAGTCTCCTCAGGGAGACTTGCTGCCTTTAGTGTTAGATTCTCTCTGTAAACAGGAAAGTCTCCTCACTAGATTCTCACTGTAAATAGGAAAGTCTCCTCACTGTTATTTCACAAGTATTTGGAGAAGTCAAGATTGATGTTATCTAGCCTTAAGGAGATAGTAGCTAGGAGATAATTATAGTTCTACCTCGGTTGTATACAGTTCCTTGTTTTGATATCAATAATCTTTGTAGTCACTACCTCCTGTAATTAGAACGGCATTTGTATCAAGTTCCTGCCCTCACAGTAGGAAATTTCCTCCACTTCTGTATTTAAGACAAATGTCATGCTGTATTGATCTTTTACCCTGTAATTGTAATATTGGTTTCTAACCCTATATAAACCCTGGCCCTCTTGGAATAAAGTATGCATTGGTTCACTCGCCTTGCATCCCCCGTATCCTGATTTCAACTGCAGTTACCCAGGTTCAACAGTATACTGTCAAATTTATGTAGGTACTAAATTTCAATCAAGGAAAAATATATATACATATCTTCGTAATTAGAAGCATTGGGGTAGGGACGGGGAGCCTGTGCTTGAACTCAACATGAGCACTGTCCTAAGCTTTGACGTCCTTCAGGCCAATGCTCTACCACTTGAGCTCAGCTCTGTTTTCCTTTTTGGATATTTATTTCAAAGCGGGAGAGAAAAGTTTATTACAGAACAGCTGGCCTGTGGTGGTGATGATTCATTGCCAAAGAGGAGGGAGAGAAGGGAGAGACTGGGTGACCCTCAGCCAGCCCTGCCTAATCTAGGGCAGGGGATTGGGCCAGGTTGATTGGGCCAGGATGTGACCTCAGGGAAGGGGAAGGTACCTGCCTCCAGGCCTGCTCGTTACCCAGTAACTGGGTGGACACTTAATAAGGTGGGGGCATCTACTTGGAGCCCTCCAGGAGGGACCTCACATTCCAGCCTTTTAATAGGTATGGAAAAGGACGATGACTCTCTGGCTGCTTCCTGCTCGTAAAGGGCGTCGACATTAGGGATAAAAGGCAGAAATGTGGCCCCTCCTGGAGAAGGCTAGCAGTAGGCTCCCTTGGTGTTAGATGGCAGTCCTTGAATGAAGCCTGGAAGTCTCATGAGGCAGGGGCTGGATTTGTCCAGCCTCTGTTTCCCATTTGGAGTGTTTTTTTATGTTGTTGGGTTTGTTTTTGTTTTGTCAGTCCTGGGACTTTGGACTCAGGGCCTGAGCACTGTCCCTGGCTTATTTTGGTCAAGGCTAGCAATCTGAAACTTGAGCCACAGCACCACTTCTGTCCTTCTCTGTTTCTGTGGTGCTGAGGAATTGAACCCAGGGCTTCATGCTTGCTAGGCAAGCACGCTTCACGTTAGATTCACTTTACTAACCCTGGACAATGTCAACTAAATTCCTGCAAAGTTGTAAATTATGTCCCCTCCCTATTTCCATGGTAGAAAACATCAGTCCTTAGAACTAATTGCTCTTAACCATATTAGTTAAGAGGAAAATATTTTTCTGATGAACTTACATGTACATATATTCTGCTCCAAAGGAATACATTTTAATTTTCTAAACCTCTTGGGTTTCCTAAATGGTACACTGCTGTTGTGAAATGTGACTCACCATTCACAAATTTTCACTAATAAACGTGCTTACATCTGTTTGATTTCATGCACATGTAATTTATTGAACCTTGAAAACCTTCTTCCTTGTATCATTTGCTAACATGAAAAGGGAGCATTCTCTGGAGGACCATAGTTAGAAGTATGGCTATTCAGGAAAGATGCTTGATGCAAGCATCGTGGCTAAGAAGACACTTCTAAAGGCCCTCATAAACAGATTGAGAGCAACAAAAGCAGAAGATGAAGGGGCCTCTGAGTTCTTCCCTCCAGTCTCATTTCTAGCACACTATCATCACAGAGTCAAAAGGACCTAAGATTTGGCATGAACGAGGCAGTTTTAACCAAATTTCCTAGTCCTATGAAGCCCAGAGTTGGAAATCATGGAAATGATCATGATTGCAATCAATCCTGACAAAGCCAAAGTTTGATTTTCTACAAATTGGATGGACATTTGGTGGGAAAAACAATGTGACAAGTTGCCTGGCACCAGTGGCTCATGCCAATAATCCTAGCTACTCAGGAGGTTGAGATCTGAGGATCACATTTGGAAGCCAGCCCAGGTAGAGGAGTCTATGAGACTCTTTTCTCCAATTAAATGATAGAAAAAGCTTCAGTGTGCTCCTTCCCTTTAAAACTTGTACAATGACGAGTAGAGAAGGCAGGAATTAGTGGCATATATGAAAATAATCAGAAGTTTAAATCAGCATGGACCTCTATGTCTGTGGACAGAAGTACAAGTAAAGAAAGAATATGACTGCAACTGGAGGTTCCTTAGTATGCAGTATGATATACAGAACTGAAGTTTTCTTCTCTGACCAAACTGCAGCTTTATTCAGATCTGGTATTGCAAGCAAGCACTCTAAGGAAAAACAAACTCCAACTGCCTAATAATCCAAGGGCATTAATCCTAAAAATAAAAACATTTATTCTGAAAGTAGTGGGAAATACAATCTGCGATTTCAAACATCTGAAGAACTGTCATAAAAAGAGGTATTTCTACTTTTTAATGACAATGGATGGCGATGATGTCCAGAATCAAATGATGGATACTACATGAAAACAAATGTTTAACCTAACAAAAAGATGAACTTCTCCAACAAATGTGTCCAAAGACTCAAGACTATACATTTCAATAAACCCTACACTGCATGACTATTTAAGCAAAATCTCATTGGAGGAATTCAAGAATGCAATGTGAAAAAACTGTAGCTAGCCTCTGATTACACACACAACACTGAGAATGTTCGAGGTCAGCACAGGTGGCACAATAGGCGGGCTCAGACTGGAAGGAAGGCTATGTGTCCATGTTAGCAGGGTGCCAGGGGGCCTTGAAAGCCGTTGTTAAACACCATAGCTCAGTAGTTAAGTACCTATGATCACATAAGATGATGTGAAGTGAAACAAACTCTAAGATACGGAAACAATTGGTTTATCATTGTTGTTATTTTTAACGTGCTAAATGAAATCATTCCTTTTTCCTTTTGCTTATCTTCCCTATGGTTTAGCCCCTCTTGTCACTGTTTTTGATTTTGATATCCTCGGTAATATATATATATATATTATATATATAATATATAATAATATATATATAATATATATAATATAAAATAATATATATATATAATATATATATTATATATATATATTTGTCTGAATTAGGGAAGGGAAGGGGAACTTCAAAATGTTGAGCCAAATGGTAAAACGTGAACCAATGCAACAGTAATAACTACAAGATATGTTGTAAACTAACTGTAAAATTGGAGGGAGGGGGAAATACAGGAGGAGGAAAGGTGGGAGAAAAATGAGGGATGAGATAGCAAGTTTGACAAGAAATGTACTCATTACCTTAGGTATGTAAATGTAACCCTACTGTACATCAACTTGACAATCAACATAAAATAAAGAAAGATGCCCTGAGCTCAAGAATTAATACTCATATGTAGATGGATACTTTCTCTCTCTCATACACACACACACACACACACACACACACACACACACACACACACATAGAGAGAGAGAGAGTCATATTTATTTTTAAATACCCAATAGATAGCTTGAGGCCATGTGGAATAGAAGCAGGAACCCAGGTGATCTCAGCAAACAGTAAACCCGACACAGCAGCCTCTGTGAACTGTCCAAGCAGGACATTGAAAGCATCTGGAAACATGTTTGGTTGTAGAATTACGGATGCAACCGGCTCCTAGGTCAAAGCACAGGATGTTGTTACACATCCAACAGGACACATGGACAGCCACCTAAAGGGAGGAATTAGCCAGAGTCTTGACACCACTGTTTCTTTTAGACCCACCTGAGTGGGTCTCTGATTTTTGTAGCCCCAGGAGAGCTTAGCCAACACCCAAAGTATTTACTAGTAAACATGGCTGCAGTACCTGAACCCATCTTTATGAGCGCGGGTGATGGTCCTTAAAAATAATGGCCAGGAAAAGCTCACCTGCAGAAGGGATAAATTCTCACAGTTGATCTAACAACTGACAGGGGTCATTTAGCTTCAGGAAAACCACCTAATTGGTGTGTCAACAGCTTTCTACAAGGTATCATAATTCTCAGCAGAGAATTTACCAAATTACATAAGAAAGACAAAGAAAGTCAAATATTAATTTCTCAAACAAAATGGGGGGCTGCTACTATAGAAGCTGCAAAGACTAAACCAACGGGGAATCATGAACTCAAATACCCATCATAATATAGGGTTAAATCCATTAATATTGGGCACCACTGATTATAGACTACATTTTTTATACACTTTTAGTTATTTTGAAGACTTTAATTAGTTTGATACCCAGTTAGTTCTTCCCAAGACCTTAACAGCCCATTTCTAGCTCTAAATAATAAGGCAGGCTTAGTCACAATGAACATTTCACTAGGTCTCTGGGATTTTGGTGCCAGTTCTGGTCTGGCCAATGATCCTGTTCTTTTGTGCTTAAGGCTAGCACTCTCACAAAGCTCCACTTTCTGCTGTATTGTTTTGTTTTCTTTTGGTGGTCAATTGGAGACAAGTATCTCAGTGACTTTCCTGCCCAGGCTAGCTTCCAATTGCAATCCTCACTTTTGAGTCTTCCAAATAGCTAGGCATGAACCACCAGCACATAGCAATTTAAAAATATTTTCCCTGAGCAGAGGAGCAGCAGAGCCCTAGTTAATCTCTCTCCAACACCCCAGTTTTACCACTCCAGAAACTTTTACTCCTAGAAAGACAGCCCAAGTAAGTTATAACAGTACAGGGATTCTGTCCAATAATGAAAAATTGACATTGCTGGCCTGAAAACACAGATTTCAGTTCTGGGCCTCATCCCTCTGCCAAGCCAGTGCCGGCGCTGGCACAGCGTCTCACAGTTCATGGACCTAAACCACCCAGAAGTGACCAAGGTGAAATCCTCCAGATGGTGGCAGACAGACGTGGATCTCAGGCTGAGCATGGACAGGCCGAAATGGCAGACAAAGCATGAGTACCCCACAAAAGATATTCTCACTCGTGCCCACAGAGAAGCATCGGTAGCCTTTTCCCCACTGCCAGAGCAAAGCACCATCTCTGACACTGGCATAGGGTCAGACCAGACTGGAAATAAACCCGGCTTGGGGAAAGCGAGGACAAAGGGGCCACCTTTGAAAAGAGCAAGAGGGACAGACCAATGAGGGCCAGCTCCACCCAGAAGAGCAACCCCTGCCCAGGTGGGAAGCTCATCCAGGCCACAGTTCACAACTCAGGTGAACTCAGCCAGAGGTGCCCGCCCTGCCTGCCAGAAGTTCTAAATTAAAACGGAAAGTGGCGAGCAGCTACCGGCAGCAAGGAACAACCAGATAGGAGAACAAACAGTTCCCGATACAGATAAATGGCCCCATCTCAGAGGAAGCCTAATTCCCAGCCCAAAATGGAGCTGAATTCCATAGCCAGCTATGCTCAGGAGGCCATCCTGCCCATGAGGGAGGAACCACCCCTAGGCAAGCAACTCTCAGACAGGTAAACCAGGCCAGAGCCAACCGCCCTGCTGAGTCCACAGCCTCTCCAAAGCCAGGTGATAAAGGCACCAGTCTCACAGCAGATGGGAGGAGCCAGGGCTCCCAAGACTGTTCACTTCCCCCATTTACAGAGGACACCCAAGTCCTATGTGAAAGCTGTGCGAACCACAGTGCCTCAGGATTTCACTAACAGAGGAGGAGGGTCAGAGCTGATCCACCCGCTGCAAACTGAAAGCAGGTCAAACCACACAAGCACCAATATAGACTACAGACAATTGCAAGGAAACCAGAGACTGGAGAAAGCCCACCCAAACAAGGAAGACTCCATTTTTTAAAGATTTATTTTTATTTTTTATTTAACAGATGTTGTTGGTTTTTTGTTTTCCAATGTATAGACAAATGGTAAAACGTGAACCAATGCAACAGTATTAACTACAAGATATGTTGTAAAATAACTTGAAACTTGGGGGGGGGATATGGGAAGAGGGAAGCTGGGAGAAAAATGAGGGACAAGGTAGCAAGTTTGACAAGAAATGTAGTCATTACCTTAGGTATGTAAATGTAACCCCTCTGTACACCACCTGTACAATAAACATAAAATAAAGAAAGATGCCCTGAGCTCAAGTACTAGTGCACATATGTATATGAATACTCTCTCTCTCTCTTTCATACACAAATACACACAAACACAGAGTCATATTTATTTTTAAATACCTAATAGATAGCTTAAGGTTGTGTGGAATAGAAGCAGGAACAGAGGTGATCTCCTCAGAAAACAGTAAACCCGACAAGTTGCATCTTTGAACTGTCTAGCGGGACCTTCCTTCTCATCAACCCAGGGTTCACTTCCACAGCAAGATACACTGCCTCCATGAGTATACATGATATACCTCCGTGTGCGCTGTCAAGGTCCACCCAGCCCACTATGCATCATTGGACATCTCTGCAGAAAGACGTGGGGATTGTGCATACTTGCGACTCCAGTGTGTTCATGATCACACACACATACTGCGTAGGAACACTAACAGGTGGATCTTGAGCCCAACCTTGCCATATGGCATCAGAAGCATTCACAAGGTGGAGGGAAGAGTATTTGTCTTCCCCTGTTGCATCCACCACAGCAATAGAAGCCGAGAATTCTCCACCCCAGGAAGACCATAGTGAATGCCTCCAACTACAGGGAGACCCAGAACCTGATTGTCCTAACCAACCGCTGCTTCCTTTACTCCTAAACAATCTCCATCTAAGGAGGATCCCCAAGCCCTTCCTGAAAGCTGTGCGAACCACAGAGCCCCAGGATTTCCCTAACAGGCGAGGAGGGTCAGAGCAGATCCACCCCCTGAAAACTGAAAGCAAGTCAAACCAGCCAAGCAGCAAAATAGACTACAAACCATTGCAAGGAAACCAGAGACTGGAGAAAACCCACCCAAACAAGGAACACTCCATTTTTTAAAAACATTTTTTAAACTTTTTTTTTCTATTTTTCATTTCTGAGACGTCGTTGGTATTTTGTTTTCTATTTTTTTTTTTTGTTTTATCGGCTTTTTTAATTTCCTTTTTCGGGGGTTGGGTTGTTAATTGTTTTGTGTTTTGTGCATTTGTCTTCCAGTATTTTTCTTTGTTTCTCTTTTCACATTCTCTTACTTTTAAATTACTTTCCTATGACTAACAGCTTCACTCTTTTCTGCTAACTCTCCATTATTCATCATATTAATCTTGTCCTTTCTACCGATTCTATTCTTCTTCACATTTCCACGTCACTGAAATGAAACCAAAATCACCACCACCACCACTGCCACCATCACCACCACCCCCACATACATTTTACTCTATTCCCTTCACTACCTCTCACTTATCCTCCAGATTTACATTCAGGACCTCCAGACTCCATTGATCCCTGGTTATTGGATAGAGGATATCCCTGTTCAATCCAAGTGAATCAAAGTGGTTTATAGAGAAATCCAGCACATAGTATTTTAACAGTACTTATTAACTATTGAATACAGGATTGGTTGTTATTTTGAAATTGTATTTTTAGGAACACCAAATCTAATTTTATATACAGTTATACCAAGTATCTGTGTATAATTGTGAACTTCTAAGATTTACACAACAGTGCTTGGTAAGGTCTGCTTTGGGTCTTAAACAGTGCTCACAGGTGCTCTTAGATAGGCATTCCCAATCCAAATGGGCAGAAGAAACACAAGATGGCAAACAATGCAGTCATATCTCCCACTCAAAACAAGCAGGAAGCAGAGCAGTCAATCAAAGACATAGAAGAGAACCCTCAAAATGCTCTACAAAGTCTACTGATAAACATGTTAAATGAAAAGTTTGAATCCATCCATACATCAATCCATCCATAAAGTAATAGATGATTTCATGGCCTCAACAAAGAGAAAGATAAATGAACTTCAAGAGTCATATGAAAAGATAACTACCCAGCTAAAAGATTTGAGAGACAGCACTCAAAACCAAATTAATAATGTAAAGATGTCCATGCAGGACCTAAGAGATACTTCTAGCAAGGACATGGAAATCATCAGGAAAGACCAGTCTGAAGGAAAAGAGATTCAAAATCAAGTAACTAGCCTACAGTCTCAAGTAGGTGAAGCAGAGGATCAAATCTCAGGAGCTGAAGATTCCCTAGAATCTATGGAGAAATGTCACACAAAAATACAAAACCAATCCAATCGATAAAACAGATCACTCCAGGAGCTCCAAGACACAAGCAGGAAGCACTATTTGAGGCGAATAGGAATTGAGAAAAACCAGGAGAAAGAAGTTAATGGAATATGCAACCTATTTAACAGAATATTAGCCAAGAACTTCCCAACTATCCAGGAAGGTAGGCCGATACAGATACAAGAAGCATTTAGAACCCCAAAGCGACCAGATCAGAATAGGACATCCCACTGACACATTGTGATCATAACAGGATCAGTAGAGTCCAAGGAAAGAATCCTTAAAGATGTTACGGAGAAGAAAGTAATCACAAATAAAGGAAAAGCAAGCAGAATTACCCCAGACTTCTCAGCAGAGACCATGAAAAGCAAGGGGATCCTGGAATGAGGTATGCCAAACCCTAAATAATAATAAATATCAACCAAGAATGCTGTACCCAGCTAAACTCTCATTCATAGCTGAAGGTCAAATAAAAGTCTTCCACAGGAAGGAAAAACTGAAACAATGTATCTCCACCAAACCAGCTTTACAGAAAATCCTCAAAGATGTACTATACAGGGAAAATAATCAAGATCCCAATACAGACAGAGAAATGAACCCTAAATAGAAAACCAGAATATTAGATCAAGAATTGGGAAGACACAGCTTTTAACAAGATAGCTACAATGAAAGGACAAATGATCATCTCTCAAACCTAACTCTCAACATTAATGGACTTAATTCTTCATTCAAACGACATAGGCTCATTACTTGGATCAAACATCAAGATCCGTCTTTCTGCTGCCTCCAAAAGACACATCTATCTAGCAAAAGCAAACTTCTTCTAAAGGTGAAAGGCTGGAATAAAATCTACCAATAAATGGCCCCCAAATGCAGGCTGGAGTGGAATTCTAGCATCAGATAAAATCGACTTCAAATTAAAAATGGTAAGAAGAGACAAAGAAGGTTACTACATACTAATAAAGCGATGTCTCCTACAGGAGGATATAACCATCTTAAATATCCACACACCAAATACAGGAGAACCCAACTTCATCAAACCAACACTACTGACTCTAAAATCACTCATAGTCCCAAACACATTGATTGTTGGAGACTTTAACACTCCACTGTCACCTCTGGACAGACCAACAGGCCAAAAACTGACCAAAGAATCCACAGAACTAATCAACTGCATAGACCAACTAGACTTAACCAACATCTACAGAATATTCCATCAAGCAATACCAGAATACACATTCTTTTCAGCAGCCTATGAAACATTCTCCAAAATATATCACATCTTAGGGCACAAAGAAAATCTGTACAAATTCAGAAGTATCAAAATCATTCCCTGCCTTCCCTCAGACCACAATAGATTAAAATTAAAGCTCAACTGAAACAGCCACCACACAAAATGATACAATCCATGGAGACTAAGCAACACACTGCTGAACCATCAGTGGGTCATTGAAGAAATTAGACCAGTAATTCAATATTTATGGCATTCAACCAAGGTGAGTGCACAAAGTACCACCTCCTTTGGGACACAGCAAAGGCAGTACTCAGACGAAAATTTATATCTGAGTGCCTACACCAACAATCTGGATAAACAGCAACTCAACAACTTACGGAATCACCTTAATCTTCTCAAAAGAGAACAAGAAGCCATACCCCCAAGTCAATAGATGGAAGCAAATAATTAAAATCGAATCAGAATTAAATATACTTGAGAGGGAGAAAAAAAACCATCGCAACAATCAACAAAACAAAGCCTTGGTTCTTTGAGAATATTAACAAGATAGTCAAATTCCTAGCAAACCTGACCAAAAAACGATGGCAGCACACCCACATAAACAAGATCCGAGATAAAACAGGTAACATCACCACAGAAACAACCAAAATTCAGAACACAATAAGGGACTATTTTGCAAACCTTTGTGCCAACAAATTCGAGAACCTGGAAGAAATGGATGATTTTCTAGAAAAAATTGATACCCCCAAACTCAACCATGAAGATTTAAACCTTCTAAACAGACTCATACCCAGCCTTGAAATAGAAACAGCAATAAGTGATTTCCCATCAGAGAAAAGCCCATGTCCAGATGGATTCACAGCAGAATTCTACAAGGCTTTCAAAACAGAAGTCACACCAATATTTTTCAAAATCTTCAATGAAATTGAAAGAGAACGTTCACTACCAGACTTATTCTATGAAGCCAGTATAGCCCTCATCCCAAAACCAGGCAGGGACTCATCAACAAAACAGAACTATAGAACGATTTCCCTGATGAACATAGATGCAAAAATTCTCAACAAAATTCTGTCCAATCGACTTCAACAGGTCATCAAAAATATCATACACCATGTTCAAACTGGATCCATCCCAGGGATGCAAAGTTGGTTCAATATACGCAAGTCAATTAATGTAATCCACCACATCAACCAGAGCAAGGTAAAGAACCACATGGTTATATCTCTGGATGCAGAAAAGGCGTTCGATAAAATCCAGTACCCATTTATGATAAAAATCCTGGAGAAATTGGGATTCCAAGGAACATTCCTGAATATAATAAAGGCAGTTTATTACAAACCAACAGCAAGCATAATTCTAAATGGTGTAAAGCCAAAGCCATTCCTTTGAAAATCAGGAGCAAGATTGAGATGTCTGCTCTCTCCCCTCCTCTTTAACATTCCTAGCCAGAGCAATTAGGCAAGAAGAAAACAAAAAGGGGATCCAAATAGGAAAAGATGAAGTTAAGCTTTCTCTCTTTGCAGATTACATGATCCTATACCTAACGAACACCATAGACTCTACTCCCTAGCTACTAGAGCAGATCCAAAACTTTGGCAAAGTTGCAGGATATAAAATAAACCCTCGAAAATCAACAGCCTTTCTATATGCTAATAACACGAAGACAGAGGCTGAAGTCAGGAAAGCAACTCCCTTTGCAATAGTCTCAAAAACATAAAATACCTAGAAATAACCTTAACCAAAGAAGTGAAAGACCTCTATGATTAGACTGTTTGGTGTAAGTGAACTGAACATCTCCGTGGGGGGGGCGGGGAAGGGAAAGGGGGAGGAGGGAGAGGGGTATGAGGGACAAGGTAACAAACTGTACAAGAAATGTATAGAGTGCCTAAAATATGAAACTGTAACCTTTCTGTACATCACTTTGATAATAAAAATTTGAAAAAAAAAAAAAGAACTAAGGAAATGGAAAAACCTCCCATGCTCCTCGATTGGGAAGATTAATATAGTCAAAATGGCAATATTGCCAAAAGCTATCTACAAATTCCATGCAATACCCACTAATATCCCAACACCATTTTTTAATGAAATTGAGGAAGCAATCCAGAAATTTATATGGAAAAATAAATGACCCCCCGACTAGCAAAAACAATCCTAAGCAGAAAGAACAATGCCGGAGGAATTACAATACCAAACTTCAAGCTGTATTATAAAGCTATAGCTATAAAAACAGCTTGGAATTGGCAATGGAATAGGCCTGAAGACCAATGGAACAGAATTGAAGATCCAGCAGTGAACACACAGAACTAAGACCCCTTAATCTTTGATAGAGGAGCTAAAAAAATACGATGGAAGAAAGATAGCCTCTTTAACAAATGGTGATGGCAAAACTGGTTCAACACCCACAACAAAGCAAAATTAGATCCTTATATATCATCCTGCAACAAAATCAATTCCACATGGATCAAAGATCTTGAAATTATAACAGATCCCTTGAAAGCACTAAAAGAAGTAGGAGAAACACTTGGGCTCCTTGGCACAGGACAGACCTGCCTTAACAAAGAGCCATAAATGCTACAAATCACAAACAGGACGAGCAAATGGGATTGCATCAAATTGCTGAGCTTCTGCAGGGCAAAGGACATAGCTCACAAGATGAATGGAAAGCCTACAGATTGGGAAAAGATCTTTATCAGCCATACAATGAACAAAGACCTCATATCTAAAATATATGCAGAACTACAAAAAATTAAATTCCTCCAAAACAAAACCGCAACTAACCAACAGCCCCCTCAACAAGTGGGCTAAAGACTTACAAAGAGACTTCTCTGATGAGGAAATGAGAATGGCCAAGAGTCATATGAAAAAGTGCTCTACATCTCTGGCCATAAAAGAAATGCAAATCAAAACAACATTGAGATTCCATCTCACCCCAGTAAGAATGACCTATATCAAGAAAACTAACAATAATAAATGTTGGAGGGGATGTGGACAAAAGGGAACCCTACTTCATCGTTGGTGGGAATGTAAACTTGTTCAGCCACTCAGGCAAGTGGTATGGAGATTTCTCAGAAGGTAAACATAGAGCTCCCTTATGATCCAGCAGCCCCACATTTGGCATCTACCCAAAGACCACAGAGAAGAACACACAAAAGCCACCAGCACAACAATATTCATCACAGCACAATTTGGCATAGCTAAAATATGGATCCCACCCAGTAACGCTCAGTAGATGAATGGATCAGGAAAATGTGGTACATATACACAATGGAATTTCATACCTCTGTCTCAAAGAATGACATTGCCGCATTTGTAAGGAAATGAAAGGACTTGGAAAAAATTATCCTAAGTGAAGTGAGCCAGACCCAAAGAAACATGGATTCTATGCTATGAATAGGATTCCCTATTCTCATAGGGAATAGTTAGCTCAGGTTTAGGCTAGTCACAGCAGAGGATCACAAGAGCCCAACAGCAATACTCTTATGAACACATAAGATGAGGCTAAGTGAAACAACCTCCATTTTATGGAAACAACTGTTATATCACTGCTGTAATTACTTTCAACATGCCATGTGTAACTGTAGCTTCTACTGTTGATGATGCTCTTGTATCCCCTTCCTGCGGTTGTACCTTCACTATCAGTTTATCTTATTTGAGTACTTTGGAAACTGTATATACTGGTATTAGAATTAGGAAAGTGAAAGGGAATACCAAAACCGAGAGATACAAGATAAAAAGACAAACGACTACAAAGGCAATGCTTTCAAAACTGTTTGGTGTAAGCCAAGTGAACAACTCTGGGGGGAGAGGGGCAGGGGGAGGGGAGGGTAAGTGAGGGAGGAGGTAACAAACAGTATAAGAAATGTATCCAATGCCTAACATATGCAACTGTAACCTCTCTGTACATCACTTTGACAATAAATAAGAAAAAAAATGTTTTTCCTATGAGGAAAACAATACAGTCTATGTTTCTTTAGGTCTGGCTCACTTCACATAGTAAATTTTTTTTGGAATAATTAGTACATGTTTAGGCTAGTCAAAGCCGAAGTCATAATAGCCCAATAGCTATGCCCTTATGGACACTTAAGATGATGCTAAGTGAAATGAGCTCCATGTTATGGAAACAAGTGGTATATCATTATTGTAATTATTTTCAACATGCGATATGAATCCGTACCCTTTTTATTTTCTCTCGTATTCCCTTCCTGTGGTTTTACCCCCACTATCACTGTATCTCATCTGAGTACCCTGGATACTGTATATACGTGTATTAGAGCTAGGGAAGAGAAAGTAAATATCAAAATCAATAGACAAAGGATAAAAATACAAACAACTCCAAACACAATACTCACAAAACCATTTGGTGTAAACCAACCATACAACTCGTGGGTGGAAGGGGAAGCAGGAGGGAAGAGGTAGGCATGTGGAGGGGAGGAGGAGCTAACATATTTGACAAGAAATGTACTCACTGCATTATATATGAAACTGTAACCCCTCTGTACTTCACTTTGACAATAAAGGAGAAAAAAGACAATAAATATTTTTTAATGATTCTGAAACACCTAACATTTCTGAGAGTTATAACATATAATGCTTAAGATTCTCATGTTAAAAACTAACATTTAGAATCAACACTCTCTTTCTCTGGCAATAGGAAAACTACCAACACATACACTGTTTGTGAATAAAGGTAAACATTTCCCTCAAAGAACTGCTAATCACCATACATTTCCTTTCTTCCTTCCTGTTATTTACTTCAGCCATTCTCTGGCCATAATCTGAGTGAAACCAGCCAAAAGGTACAGACACTGAGGCAGGTAGGGACAGATAGCATGAACACACCAAGGTGGCTGAGGCCTGAGCTATTTTGGATACTATAACCTCAACATTAGGCACAGGTAGTGAGAGAGGAAGAGAGAGATCAGGAAAAGTAGAAGCCAAATGGCTGCTAGGTATAAAAATCTAGAGAAGTGTGGACTCAAGACAGTTGTCAGAAGCTGCAACACAAAAATGAATAAGATGGAAATTAGATGGGATGTTCAAGGAACTAACCAAACGAGAACATAAAACAAACTAAGTCAAAGCTAGGACAGCGAAAAGAGTAGCGCAAAATTCGGGAGGTGGCAAACATGGCCTGCGTTTATTAAAAAAAAAAAAAATAAGCTTCTCCACAAGCACAAACATCTCTCCAGCCTTCCTTCTCTCTCTACTCATAGAATAAGCATTCCCTCCTCTGCAGCTTTTGCTAGCAAGAGACACGTGATCTTTTTGTTAGATTATGAAACAAATACCAGTGATGAGCCAAAAACTTAAATATAGTAAAAGAGTTGGGACAGCACTGTGTTCACTCTGTGAGAAATATCCAACAGGAATGTGCAGTGTCTTTATTCAACAACATTTCTTTATTTGAATCACAAAGATTATGATTAAAGCATGTCTTTAACCCTCTCATATCTTGCTATCCTATTTATTCTTGTGTTAGACATTTACAATGACCACTCTTAGGAATCTAGAAAGTTCTGAGGAAGTACTGGGGGGGGGTGGTGGTGCTTATCATTACTTCCCAAAGCATAAGGGTGAAAAACAGCAGCTCATCAAGTGGGGGCAAGGGGAGAGCGGGGGACAAATGAATGAGAAGGGGGGAATTGTAGTCAAGAATTCATTGTACATACTACAAAAGTAAGAAAATGGAAAGGGTGGGCAGAGGAAGGAGGGGCAAGAATGTTGAAAGGGGTGAGGTGGGTTAAGATCTGCCATATTCATAAACTGCTTTGTCAAATGGCAACTCCTTTGCACAAATACTTAAAGATAGTTTTTGTAAGAACTCAGAAGCTCTTCCCTTCACAGTAGTAGGACAAATTATTAGTTCCTACGCACAGGGACTAGAGTCTTTCAGGTCAGTTGTGTTTTGGTGGGGTTTTGGTTTTTGAGCCAGCACTGAAAATTGAACTCAGAGACTGGGCTATGTCCCTTAGCTTTGTCACTCCATGCTGGCATGCTACCCCTTGAGAAATAGCACCATTTCTGGTACTTTGGTGGTTCATGGAGGATGGATGTCATGGATTTCCCTGCCCAGGGCGGGTTTCAAAGCACAATCCTCCAATCTCATGAGGATCTGGGATTACAGGCCTGAGCCACAGGCTCCAGTTTCTAATGAGCTTTGGTCATCAAAAAAGGGACAGTATAATTTTAAGGTTCACAGACATTAGTGCTACCTTTGGATCCTATTATATAAAGCCCCAAAGACCTGTCTTTTAAATAACTAATCAAATAAAAAATAAACAATTGCCTTCTAATTAAATAATCATAAGATAGAAAATGGAGACAAAATAATCATTACTAATATAAACATAAAAATGAAAAAAAGCTTACCAAAGAGTTGATTCCTACATAGTTTAAGACTATAGGGAAAGTAAGCTGGAAGCCAATGGCTGTAGCCAGTAATCCTAGCTATTCAGGAGGCTGAGATCTGAGGATCGAGGTTCTAAGCCAGCCTGGGCAGGAAAAATCTGTGAGACTCTTCTCTTCAATTAACCACCAAAAAGCTGGAAGTGGAGCTATTGCTCAAGTGACAGAGTGCTAGCCTTAAGCAAAAAAAGCTCAGGAACTGTGTCCAAGCCTGAGTTCAAACCCCGGGAACAGCAAAAATATAGGTAGATAGATAGATAGATAGATAGATAGATAGATAGATAGATAGATACAGTTTGTGTTGCAATGGAAAACCATGCACTCTACATCACTCTCTTCCTAATTCATTCCACTACTATGTAACAGGATAAATAGCAGAGAATAGCAAAGGAAAATAAATATTTGTTAATTGGCGATGTCTTTCTTGCTATAGTCATATAGTTTCTTTCGAAGTGCAATTGACTTCTCTTTCTCACTTGGAAAAGTCCACTTTGACTCTATTTACATATTCCATTTCAATTACTTCTGAACTAAACAAACAAAAAAACCAATGTTTCAGTCTTAAAATTCTTCTTTGAACCATTATGGAATCGTAATAGATACTTCTTCGGTAATTAAAGTAACACATATCACTTGGCCTCTGTATACTTCCATGCCATCATAACTGGTCATGATTTCACTTAAGAAAATGATCCCTTAATAGAAACAACATGTCACTATATGGGACGTGGGAGGAGTTTTGCTATGGGTCATGAACATCCCTCTGCTCCACAATAGATTGAATACTAAGTGCAGGCCCTGGAAAGGCAGGGCCCTGCCACCTGAGTCCCATATGCGTAAGTTCCAAGCTGAGGGAAAGTCAGGTCAAACAACACCAATGCAATGGAAGGAAACCAGAGTTTAGATTCCTGCTACAGAATTGCAAAGCAGAGTACAGGAGAGGGGCCTGACTAGAATGAGGGTTGTTTGGGACAGTGCACCTTCTAGGTTGTTCTTCTATATATGGATGGCCACAACATGAAGCCCACTGAGGTAATGTGTGCTCCATGAAAGCCTGGTGGAGTCGCATTTCTACATCTACTCTTAAGTTTCCTGTATTTATTCTTAAGTTTCAACCATTCTTAATCTTCTCATCATATCCCATAAATGTGAAAGCAGTGTGAAGCTTTAAAATGCTAGTTGCACATGATTACAATTAAACAATGTGGAGACTCCTAAGAAATGGGAAATGATGAGGAAGGGATACATGAAGCGTGTAGGAATTCTTTGTGACTGATTATAAAATTCTCTTTTCTGGGATTTCTGCTTCAAGACTGATGGTAGAAGCAAAGGTTTTCCTGCTTTAAAAAAAAGGTGTAAAAGAATAAAATGTCCTAGACTTCTTAATCCAAAGATACCTTGTGTTATAACAATTAGACATTTTCATATTCATAAAATGGTAACATAAATTTTATTACCACACCAGCACTTCATTTATTCCTAGCCTGATTTCCAGACTAATCTCAATATTCAAGAAAATATTTCAAAATTAGCTGAAATTTAGGGCATTGAATAACATTGCACAGAAGAAAAGCATATACAAGAACATAAAAAGCTATGGTTTCTTCACTGATGTAATTTCACAATGTTAGAGTTTTTCTTTTATTAAAAACTACCATTGCAAAGACATGACTGGAAAGTTCAGGCACATGGGTCCGCCTTCCTGCCTCAGGTCCTGGGCAACTACCAGACAGTCTGCAGGGTTAGGAGATAAAGTCACAGATACAGTGTGTTTGGCTAAATATTTTTAATAGATTATAATACCTCTGTTTGGCTCAAATAAATTATCCAGCCTTATTTGGTCCACTTTCCCATTTCATGGTTGGCTGATCATTGACTTCTCTCAGAAAGCAAAGCAATGAAGAAAAGGGGAAAAAAGAAGAAAGATGAAAAAAGGAGGAGGAAGGAAGGAAGGGGGCCTGAGGAGGAGGACAAAGGACAGAGGAGAAAAAGTCAGGAAGTCAGGTACTGGTGGCCTATGCCTACAATGCTAGCTACTCAGAAATGAGATCTGAGGATCACAGTTCAAAGCAAGCCTGGGCAGGAAAAGTCCACAAGACACTTAGCTCCAACCAACAGATAGTTCAGAGTAGAGCTGAGTGCCAGCCTTGAGCAAAAGCTCAGTGCCCAGGCCCTGAGTTCAAGCCCCAGGTCTGTCAAAACAAAAAGTCATTTTTATGTTGCAGACTTCCTTGAAGCCCATAGTTTGAAACGATATATGGAAGGGAAAACAATCACTCACCAAAGCTCAATAGCTTGTAGAGCTGCTGTGTCATTCTATTGCATGTCCTACCAGACACGTATAAAATGTGCTTTGCTTGGCCAAAGAGCTATCCACAACTCCCTGCTCAAACACCTGATGACAGTGGACATTCATTTCAATGGGAACAAGTTAGTCTTTCAATTTTCCTTCTGTTGTACTCGTTACAATGTGGCCAGATTTACACTCTCTCTGTGAAATGCATTGGATTTCTCAGTCAATATTGGCTACAATATTAGTAATTTCTCAAGATCTTGCCTGTCATTTAAATGCAGACACAAAACTCACAGTCTCCTCATGGTGTCCATTTCAGTTTCAACATAGAACCATCATCATTTTACCAAAGACCAACTTTCTTACACCATAGTTTCTATAAATAATGCACAAATAAATACTCTGCATATGCAAATTCAACCAATTACAGATTGTACATCTTTAAGGGAAAAGCAGTGCATCTGTCTAAAACACATTCACACTGTTTTCTTGTCATAATGCCCTATAACATGGTATAAAATCTAGCTACACATTATTTCAATTATATTACTTACTGTAAGCAATCTAGAGAAGACAAAGTATATGAAGGATGTTTGTAGTTTATATGCAAGTATTATACTGTTTTATATCAAAAGAACTTCATTAGCCACATGGGTTGTAGAGCCAACCCACTTCAGATACTAAGGGACATTGTAATTTGGGGGAAAGTTATGTTGCAGATACTATTTGGCCAGCTAAACATTAACTGCTCAACAAAACTCTAGTGTTAACAATAACTATATTAAAAAGTTAATGGCAGCAGCAACTTGTTGACAAGACTCTATGTGCGTATGTGTGAAGAATAAAAGCTCAAAGGAGAAGGTGCCAGTGGCTCATGTCTGTAATCCTCAAGAGAATGATTTCTGAGAATCAAGGTTCAAAGAAAGCATGCACCAGAAAGTCTCTTATCTACAATTAATCACCAAAAAATCAGGAAACAGAGCTGTGGTTCAAGTGGTAGACCACTATCCTTGAGTGCAAAGGCTAAGGGATAGCACTCAGGACCTGAGTACAAGCCCTGGTGCTGGCAACAAAAAGTATAAAAGCACAAAGAAAAATGAAAAAATGCACAGAAACATGTCAAAAACTGGGATGACTTAAAGGCTTAAAAAAATCTCAGACTTTAAGGCAGACGGATGGGGTGAGACATGTTGATGTTTGTGATGTATGATATCACAGTGGGTTACATTGTGCATTTCCCCAACTTCCTAGTGCGAACTGATTAAGGAATATGTTCCTCACGTTCAGTGAGGAACACTGAGCTCTTTGGGAAGAAAAGGGAGAAGGAAGAGGAGGAAAAGAGGTGAGAAAAGTGGGAGAAGAGGCGAGAGGAACCGATAACAAAGAAGACTATCTAGACATATATTCTGACTCCCAGTTATACCATAATGTACAAGCTAGAGCTTGATACAATTTACTCAATTAGAGTAAATATGATCATTGTATTTTATAACGTGTGAATATATTTTAAATACAAGAATTAAAGCTTCATATCCATAATGAAGACCAGAACGCCTATAAATTGAAATTATAATTTTTTTTTACATTTTAGGTGTCAAAGCCTATAAGTATGCCCTTATAACAAAAACTGCATGAATCTAGTGATCAATGTAAGGAACACATTATGAAGGGAAATGAATACATTTCAACTACCATTCATGAAGAGAATAAGGCCTTCAACTGAAGAGGCAGTGACATCTCTGGATGCAATGACGTCAGAAGTGTCATTGCAATTCCAAATTATCCTGTACTCATAGAAATTCCAAATTTTGAGGGGAAGAAGTTCCACAGTAAGTTGAATGACAGTACTAATTCCACTTATTCTAGCTGTTGGAATACTAGCCCAAAGTTCATGGCTGTGGCTCTACCTACTATACACAAGTGCAACATTGACTGCATTTCAGGTATCTTAGAGCTGATGGGTTGGAGAAACTATCTGCTTTCTCTACTGATTTTGTCCATCACCAAAGAAGACAAGGGATAGCTCGCAATTCAATTGGGAAGAAACTGGTGGAGCAGTGAACTCCTATTTAGCTCAGTTCCTCCTATCTCCACGTAAGAATCACCATTGTTAACACAAATTGGGGAGGGATTGGGGCATTGTGAAATTCCATGGCACTTTAAACCACCCCACCAAACTTCACCCATCTTGGCAAGCCAGGTTAGGTAGCAATGCTTCTAGGTGTAGCCAGTCATATCCTGGGTTTCAGGTTTCAGCCTGCAGCTCAGTCATCCATAAACAGTTTTCACATTCTCCACTTCCACCAAACCACCCCAGAGAGTCTCTATCGTGGTAAGGAGGGCACCCAAACAGTTTTTCATGATAGGTCTTGGATGGCTTCCATTTGGGTCATGTCACAGAGTTGATTTTACACCCTTACAAAGCAATCAGAAGCAGAGCAGACTGTGGCCTTGAAAGAATGCTTGCTCCCACACATCGAATAAGCTACAGTGAATTGAAACTCCATGTAGTATTGGTATCCTTTTACATAATTACCAACGGAATTACTACAGTGAGAAAGGGAAAGGAAGCCGGACATCGTGGCACACTTCTGTTTCCCAGATACTGGGGAACAGAGGTAGGGAGGAGCACAGTCTTGAGACCACCTAATCAAATGAAAAGCAGGGGAGGGAGGGGAGGAGGAGTTAAAGGGGAAGAAGAGTGAAAAGGGCAGAGGAAAAGGGAGAAAGGTGGAAGAGATAGAGGAAGGGGAGGGCTGGCCAGCCCAAAAGACTATCCAAAGATAACTCAAAAGACAAAAAAAAAAAAAAAAAAAGGAACTGGAGGAGTGGTTTAAATGAAGCAAGGAAAAGGCCTCAAGTTCCAAGCCAAGCATCACAGAGCAAGAATTGGAAGAATTAGCTTCTTCATTTGTAAACAAGGTAGACAAAAGAGAAGAAACAAGAACACCCCTTCAAAGGCAACTTGTCCTTGTCCACTCTCAGCAGAAAAGTCACTGAGCATGTCATGTCCAGCCTTTTGGATTCAGTAGGCCTGAGAAAGACTTACTGGGGATATTCGTGGGGGCACCCTCATCACTGTGCCCTGATCTGTGTCACAGGAAGTGGAGAATATCTGCCATTTTCATTTCCATAACATTCACCATCTCAAGTTGCTTATTCAAGTTTCTTAAGGTAAAACTGTTTCTGTTCTCTGTATCATTGAAAATGTATACAGCAAGACATGGAGTTTTATATGCTCAAGTCAACTGGATTAGCAAAGGAACACAAAGGCTCTGACACCAGGGGGAAGAGTGCTCTATCTCAAAGCAAGCATGAACATTTACGTCCATCACCATACTGGGGCGTCCTCAATCCATCACCAGGATCTGTACTGCTCCCACTTGGGAATGAGGGGTACTTGCGCTTGTTGGCGTTTACTCCCACTTTGTAAATAGTCATTTCATAAGTATAGAGGATACCTTAAGAAGTATCTACTTTCTGTGTATGCTCATACTAGGGCTTGACCTCAGGGCCTGGGCATTGCCCCTTAACTTTTTCGCTCAAGGCTGGCTTTCTATCACTTGAGCCACAGCTCTACTTTGGCTTTTTGGTGGCTATTGAAGGTGAGAGACTCATGGAAGTTCCTGCCTAGGCTGGCTTTGAATCCCAACCTTCAGATTGCAATCTCCTAAAAAGCTAGAATTATAACTGAGCCACCACCAGATGGCTTCTAGTCTCACTTTTTACCTGTAGCTGTTAAACACTCCACACAAGAAGTTCTCAACTTTATTCTCACTATTCATAGAATAGAGTAGACTACCATCATATAGAACAGGATGTCCATTCTATATTAAAAATCATGTTTAGAAAGTGGCTCAGGGAGTAGAGCTGAAGAGCTCAGGGACAGAGCCCGGGCCCAGAGTTCAAGCCCCATGACCAAGAAAAAAAATATCATGTTTCTTTCATTTGGAATATCAGCAGATCAGCTACCAGTGTACCTTTATCTACCTATCCATCAATTCTTAGAAATTCAAAAGGCAACCAACAAACTTTGTATCCATTCCTACAGATTTTCTCAGGAGCCATATTTTCTTCTATTATGAATTTCTGAAACATAAGTATAGTTTTCTTTCTCTACCACCAAACCATTTAAACAACTTCCCATATTGTAAACATTTCATAGATTTAGGTTATATGCTCCAAAATGTACTCCTCTTGATTTTGCTTATCCCACATGGAAAGTCCTTTTCAAATTAACATTTGGTGTCATCTTCATGGAACTAGAAACTCCATGAGGATACAGGGCAAGTCTGCCTCATTTTCCCCCCCCCCCAAAAAAAAAATCCCAAAATCTGGTACTGGTTAGAATTTATGATAGGTAGAGAATTGACTAAGATGCTAAGTCGTTATTGCCCAGCTCTTACTTACAATGATATGACCAGTTTGTAAAAAGCCATATGTGGAAATGATTTGCACAAGATTGTGTAACATGTTAATGAAAAAGCCAAGGTGGCTTTCTTCATTTCCTATTCTTCATGGATGACACCACAGAGGTTCTTATACCTGTTTGCATTTCCTTAGCCTCAGGTCCTCAGCTCCTCCCACTAGCCCCCAGATCCACCCATACCTAATGAGCCACTCCTACTCACTACCTGTCTACTTCCCCTTTACCCCCAGAGAGAGAAGCTGCCACCTGGATAAGGTGCAGACACCATGTAGCTCCCTCTCCCATGGGAACTATGGCCCCACTAATAAACCTTCTTTTGAACCTTCTTCTCCTGTCTGTGATGATCTCTGCATGGTCCTCTGGGATGGCCGGGACATATCTTTTCAACACCTAATAGGCTGAGGAGGCCAATGGTACTGATGAATGAGTTCTTATCACTTGAATGGTGTATCCATTCCCATCGTTCTTCATTGGCTGGACAGAGAAACCTTTCTGTAAATATGCCTGCTTTATGCATACTTCATGGAAGATCCAAAGAACACAACCTGAAGTAGAATTCTGTACCCATAGTGAAGAGCCAAGTTACTTTCTTAGAGACAGTCAGGTATGACAGGGATCAAGCCACAAATAGCAGCTGTTATTTCCTTGTCTCTGCCATTGCTAACGCAAATCTGCTAAACATAGCTTTGATGAATTATTTGGGGTTCTTAAAAGCACATTTTCTTTTGGTATTCTAGAGGGTCTCTTGATCTTACAAAAAAGGTAAATATACCTTTCTACTGAGGACAAAGATGATATAATAATGACTGTCCAACTTTATGTTGTAAATATCACTGTATAAATAAATCTGATTTGAATAGGTCTACGAGTCAGATGGAGAAGACACTCATTTTGGTAAACATCTCATATTGAAGTTGTAAAGACACTCTTTACTAAGTCCTTGCCCAATAAATCCAAGTCTTTCTACCCGGTATACTTTAGTCTAAATGGTCTGTTTCCCCTGTCATTTTGGTGAACACTTTGGAGACAAAACTAGGTATCATGAAAAAACCCAAATTCCACTGCTACAACACCAAGAGATACTGACATGCAAGATTATCTTTATAAATGATGTACAGATGTTTAACTAACCGCCATGTACATTAGCTTTAGGTTCTGAGCAACTTTTGCAACATTTCCCACTTGTTCCTCTGTGGAGCAGAGGAAGGAATGTAAGAAAAAGACTAGTGAACTGTGGGTGCAGGTTTAGTGGTATGAGAATTTGCCTAGTCTTTCTGAGAAACTTACCAAAAAAAAAAACCAACACAAAAAACAGAAGTAATATTTAAGCTCTAAACACTAATATGCCAAACAATTTACATAAATCATACAAAGGAGAAGGAATTTCTAGTCTTTTTATTTCCTGGTGAAAAAATGAAGTGCATTCATTTGATCACAGTCACACCATTATTTAGTATTAGATCTAGGATTCCAGCTCTAAGATTGCAGTCTAGACATATCCAGCTCATTCTGGATTCCTTATTAGGCTTCTAGCTCTGGAGTCCCACTGCCCAGGGGAAAAATCCTAAGATTGCTAGCACTTAAAACTCTCCTAGTTATAGAAAGTAAATCACAAAGAGCCTCTCCTACTGTGAGAAGCCATTCGATAAATCCTCCTCAAAGCCTTCCCACAGAGGCTACCTGGGAAAACCCCAGTAAGACCTGAGTTCTAGCAGAAGCCATCAGTGAGTACAAACAACACAAATTTGCTTCTTTGCTACCGACCCTTGGCTCTGAGACTCAGCCTAGCATCAAGAGTGTCAACTTGAATGGATGGGCATGTGTCCACAGGAACTGAGTTGAGGTCACACTTGTCTCACTCTGTCCTGCAAACAGATGTCTGGGTGACAAGTCTTAGTCACACATGGCGAACAGAGGTTCCGGCCAAATCAGGTGGGAAGTGCCATATCTTCTTTCTAAGCCTTAGCGGGGAAGCTGGCAAACATTGTATCTCCCATGCCTTACGCTGCTTTGCTACTATGGGACTTCCTAAACAAATTAAAACTGATAATGGTCCAAGATATGTTGGACAAACTTTTCAAACTTTTTGCAAATCTTACCAAATTGTTCACTCTACAGGAATCCCCTATAATCCTCATGGTCAAGGAATTGTCAAACGGGCCAACGGTTTGTTAATACACCAAATTTCTAAATTAAAAGGGGGGGGAACTATACCCCTTCTCTCCTGTTAATATACTTTCTCATACTTTATTCATACAAAATTTTTTAAATTTGGATTTCAATGGCCATTCTGCAGCACAGCGGTTCTGGGAAAAGTGAGAGCAAATTGGATTTCAATGGCCATTCTGCAGCACAGCGGTTCTGGGAAAAGAGAGAGCAAAGAGCTTTTGCCCAAGTTAAGTGAAAAGATCCTTTAACAAGTGCTTGGCACAGGCCCGATCTGGTACTGACATGGGGTTGAGGACATGTCTGTGTTTTTCCACAGGATGAAAATGATGCCCGCTGGCTACCTGAGCGTTGTGTTCGGATTGTGGAAACTCATCAGAATGGTACAAGCGCTGACCCACTGGGCTTATGTGCCAGATCCACAGATTGTGCACCCTGCGACCTGGGAGGGAGCTGAGGTGTTTGTCCATGTCAACAGATCAGCGTACGGTACAGCTCCAGACCCTTTTGTCCAGCACGTTAAGATGGGAGATTTTGCAGCTTCTGGCATTGGAACCCCTTTATGTTTTACAACTGACTCCAACAGTTATATTCCAGGCTGTACTGTGATGCAATCCATAAAATATAGAATTTGGATTCCTGATAATAGTCAAGTATATAATATACAAATGGCTTCATTGCCTACTGGGTTTCCTGTACATGCCAATTCTACCTCGTCCTTCATGATACCTCGCTGCATCAACTCCTCTCAAATTGTAGAATCCACGGGAGAACTGCACCCCGTAAAGTGTAGACACGATCACCCTTTTATAACCAATATTTCAGGAACTAATTCTCAGCTGATGGACTGGTCTGGAGCTAATCTCACCAATAAGTTCAACCCAGGTCTGTGGTGGATGAATGGACGCCCTCAGCGCCATGTCTGGATGTTAGTGGCTGCTCTGAATAATATCTCCTGGCCCACTTCTACTTCTTTAAAAAAAATATTATGAGTTGTGTAACACCCCCTTATGCTATTATGTATGGACCTTTTAATATTTCTATAGGAGCCATGTACTTTGATGTTACCTGCACTAACTGTTTTTTTACAAATTGCTTGTATAGTGGTCTTACTGATTCTGTAATTATTATTAAGCAACCACCATTTGTTATGCTTCCTGTAAACTTATCTGAAGCTTGGTATAAAGAAACAGGTATTCAAGTGTTAAAACATTTAAAAGAACTTATGCGCCCTAGACGATTTGTAGGGCTATTATTAGCAGGAATTTTAGCCTTTATTGCTTTAGCTGCCTCTGCTGCAGCGGCTACTGTGGCTTTAACACAAAATGTGCAGACAGCTCACCATGTTAATCAGCTTGCTCATAATACCACGCAAGCCCTGCACTTTCAAGGCAGGATTGATGATAAGGTAGAACAAAAGTTAGAAGCATTATATGAATCTGTGTTGTCACTGGGAGAACAAATTCGTGCCTTACAAACTTTGCAATGGGTACGCTGTCATGCTGTGTTTGACTTTTTTCCTGTGACCCTCCATAAGTATAATGGGTCGAGCTATCCTTGGGAACAAGTTGTAGCACATCTAAATGGTATTTGGCACCATAATAACTTGTCCTTAGATCTCTTTCAACTCCATAGACAAATAGCCGGACTAGAACAGGCCCCACCCTTGGACTTTAAAGTGGCAGAAACAGCAAAAGAACTGTTTGAACAACTTCAACAGTATGTCCCTTCCTTATCTAATGTTAAGGGGCTGCTAATGACATTGCTCGGCCCAGGGATACTTTTGCTGATGGCTTGCCTATGTCTTCCTTGCATTGTACGCATATTGCAAAACTCTTTCATGAGTTTAGCCAGCCAGCTCCATAAGGTCAAGCTCCAAGTAAATGAATTTCCCCCGAGAGGAACCGCAGCCAGAGACGGGTATGAGGCAGTGCCAGCCTAGACCGAACTAAGACAGGGCCTTCAGCACTGCTCTGAAGTTGTTCCCTAAGACGGGTAAGGCAGGCTGAGGTACTCACCCCACCTAAGACAGGCGGGTTCGCTTCTTTTAATAAAAAGACGGGGGAATTGTCGGGAGCCGAGATAGCAGCTAAGCTCATCCTGACCTCTGGCTGTGCCGATGTCGCCAAGATGTCGGGAGCCAAACTTGCACCTAGGTTCATTATCACCTCTGGCTGTGCTGTTACCGCCAGGATATGCTAAAGGCAAAGTCCACTGCCACTGTCCGGAATTGCTTTGTTACCTTGTGTTTACTGTAATCAAATGTTGTAAACTTCAAAGCCTCTTTGTGTTCTGGAATTTTAATAACCTTATGCTATTCCCTGGTTCCAAAACTGCATATATGCTGGAAGTTAAGAATAAACTGTTGCTGCAGTCTTGAGGTTCAACCTTGCGGCTGCAGACCTCCCGTACCCCATCTTTGTCTCTTGTCTTTTTTCTCTTGCCTTATTTTTCCTTTTCCGTATCCCAGGCGCTCCTCAGTCAGGATTCTTGTCCCCCTGCTGGCTGGCCCGGAAGGAGGGATGTGCGGCTCTACACATCCTGTGGATCCCCGAAGGCCTGAGAGAACTAGTGAGAACTTACAGCAAACCCCGAAGGGGACCTGTGCCCTTTTTGCTATGGCAACTCCAGTTGGAACACTGGCTCAAGTCAGCAGGAGGTGCCTAGTACCTGGCCATGTCACAGAGCTCCAAACCATATGGGCACTGCCCAGAGGCTTCCCAGCACCCCAGGTGCAAATGCACTGTTAGTGAGGCACCAGGAGGCCCTGCTTGCCTGTGAGCTCCAACTGCCTACCTCTAAGCAGCCTCACTAGCCCTCCCTTAAGGCTGTTCCTGTTGGAATGCAAATGAAAGCACACATCAACAAAGTGGGCAAGGAATGGAGAAACAAAACATCCGGCCACCCCCTGGAGGCTTTTCTGCATAGTGGGTCGCATATGTGCAGTCCTTCCTGCAAAGAAAAACACAGGGCTGCTGCCTAGCAAGCCAGGCAAGGTCTTCAGGTGGTCTTGGCCAAGGGGGCAGAGGCCATTTCCAGACCAATCGGATGTCAGTCATAAAACCAGAAGGCAGGAAAAGAGTGCCGCTTCCCTCCTACCTTTGTCACAAAACTCCTGTGCACAGAAAAGGAGCAGAGGGGCTTGGGCACAGAGCAGGCAGACAACAGATTAGATAAATGGGGATTGGTGTTCACCAGAGTACTGAGAGATCCCAGGTGTGCAAAGGGTGAGAGCAGAGGGAGATTTGGAGAAGATAAGAAGGGCTAGGCCAGGGTGAGGCAGTTGTAATTTCCCCCGAAGAAGTGAAGACGTGCATGGGGAGGTGTGCAGCCTGTGAACCTCAAGAGGAGGAGGGGGAAATTGGGAAGCAGAGGCAGAGGCAAAGAGGCAGTGACGCAGAGGCATGTGTGAGTTGAAAGCAGTCCAGAGCACCAAGGCAGGGACAGGAGGGCTAGGAGAGTGAACTCGGAGGGTTATCAGCAAAGGAGGTATGTGTGCAGGGGACAAGCCTCAGGAACTCAGCTGCAGATGGCAGGTGGTGGCTAGGAAGGCCAGGTTGGGCGCCCCACAACCCTGGGACCAAGTAGAAGGGAGAAGAGTCAAGAGGCAAGGGATTCTGGGGCACAGGCCTGCCCCATTCTCTGCGTGCAGCGCTGTGCTTTAGGGTGTAGACCTGAGGGGTAACGAATGCCATCCTTGGTTGGGGCACTACTGGGGCATAATCATGTGGTCCTGTTACATTGACATTTCTGCCTTGATTGCTTTCCCGAAGAGTTTGTTGCTACCCAGGTCTCCGAAGCTGCATGGTTCAGGGAATGGGAGACTGGTGAGGACAGCAGGGGGAGGCCCAAGTGCCAATGGACTGTCCAGTAAACAGCGCTGGGCTCCTTAGCCACGCCCACCACAAGAACAACACCCTGGACTTGAGCAAGTAGGACACAGTCCTCGAAAACCCCTTAGCACCTTCCAAGCCACTGTGTACTGGGTGCGCTCACGTGTGCGTGTGTGTGCCCCTGCTTGCCTACATGCGTGTGCTCCTGATGCTGTACAAGAGTGTGCTTCCTAAGCCTAAGTCTGCATATGTGCAAATAGGTATGTGGATGTAGATCCAGGAGGTCCCGGCACAGTGTGTTATAGTGAGCATGTGGGGGTGGCGGGGAGGAAGAGAGAGAAAGAGAGAGAGAGAGAGTCGGCTCGCCTGTGAGGAATTTTTTGTTCATGTGCGGTTGCATGAGTGTGTCAGGTATGAGGTTGGACAGAGGGAGTTCAAAGTGTTTACACGTTACTTGTTTTTGGAAGTTCCCGGAAACCAATCATATGGCGAAGGCTCCCCTCTTGTGCTGTCCTCTACACTAAGGTCTCCGTACTTGATGCCAAGCTGCCTCTGCTCTTGGAGATCTGCATGACAGTGATGATGCTGCCTATGAATATCATTGCTGGGTGCTAGTGTGCCTTGGTCACGGCAGGGAAGGGTCAGATATCCCTTTCCCTGGTGTCTTAGCAGAGCTTCCTGAAGGAGCCTAAAACATATGGCTTTGAGCCACGGGCACCATTATTGCCAGCTCCTGCCTCTAGCCAGTATAATCCTTGGCTGCTCAATAGCAGGAAGTAGCAGGCAGGGATCTGGGACAGAGAGGCCAAGGCAAGCGGGAAGACAAGAGTTAAGCAGACACTAGCGCAGAAAGGAGATGCCCAGATTCGCTGACCTGCTAACCTTGTATCTCCCTTATGCTCTGAGCAAGAGAGATGAGGTTGATTGTGAGAGAGGTGGCGGATCCATACACCAGCCACTTCCAGGACTGGCAAGGGCAGAGGCGGTGGGGAGCTGTGTCACACGGGTTCAACCAGGATGTGGGAAGATGGAGCAGGAGGGGAGGTGGAAAGTGTATTTGCCTAGGACCCTGGCCCAAGCCGTTCCCAGCAGAATGGTCAGGGGAAGGGTGTGCGGCTATACACATCCTGTGCATCCCCGAAGGCCTGTGAGAACTAGTGAGAACTTACAGCAAACCCCCAAGGGGCCCTGTGCCCTTTTTGCTATGGCAACTCCAGTTGGAACACTGGCTCAAGTCAGCAGGAGGCGCCTAGTACCTGGCCATGTCACAGAGCTCCAAACCATATGGGCACTGCCCAGAGGCTTCCCAGCACCCCAGGTGCAAATGCACTATTAGTGAGGCACCAGGAGGCCCTGCTGGCCTGTGAGCACCAACTGCCTACCTCTAAGCAGCCTCACTAGCCCTCCCTTAAGGCTGTTCCTGTTGGAATGCAAATGAAAGCACACATCAACAAAGTGGGCAAGGAATGGAGAAACAAAACATCCGGCCACCCCCTGGAGGCTATTCTGCATAGTGGGTCGCATATGTGCAGTCCTTCCTGCTCAGAAAAACACAGGGCTGCTGCCTAGCAAGCCAGGCAAGGTCTTCAGGTGGTCTTGGCCAAGGGGGCAGAGGCCGTTTCCAGACCAATCGGATGTCAGTCATAAAACCAGAAGGCAGGAAAGGAGTGCCGCTTCCCTCCTACCTTTGTCACAAACCTCCTGTGCACAGAAAAGGAGCAGAGGGGCTTGGGCACAGAGCAGGCAGACAACAGATTAGATAAATGGGGATTGGTGTTCACCAGAGGACTGAGAGATCCCAGGTGTGCAGAGGGTGAGAGCACAGGGAGATTTGGAGAAGATAAGAAGGGCTAGGCCAGGGTGAGGCAGTTGTAATTTCCCCAGAAGAAGTGAAGAGGTGCATGGGGAGGTGTGCAGCCTGTGAACCTCAAGAGGAGGAGGGGGAAATTGGGAAGCAGAGGCAGAGGCAAAGAGGCAGTGACGCAGAGGCATGTGTGAGTTGAAAGCAGTCCAGAGCAGCAAGGCAGGGACAGGAGGGCTAGGAGAGGGAACTCAGAGGGAGTTATCAGCAAAGGAGGTATGTGTGCAGGGGACAAGCCTCAGGAACTCAGCTGCAGATGGCAGATGGTGGCTAGGAAGGCCAGGTTGGGCGCCCCACCACCCTGGGACCAAGTAGAAGGGAGAAGAGGCAAGGGATTCTGGGGCACAGGCCTGCCCCATTCTCTGACCGCAGCGTTGTGCTTTAGGGTGTAGACCTGAGGGGTAACGAATGCCATCCTTGGTTGCGGCACTACTGGGGCGTAATCATGTGGTCCTGTTACATTGACATTTCTGCCTTGATTGCTTTCCCGAAGAGTTTGTTGCTACCCAGGTCTCCAAAGCTGAATGGTTCAGGGAATGGGAGACTGGTGAGGACAGCAAGGGGAGGCCCAAGTGCCAATGGACTGTCCAGTAAGCAGCGCTGGGCTCCTTAGCCACGCCCACCAGGAGAACAACACCCTGGACTTGAGCAAGTAGGACACAGTCCTCGAAAACCCCTTAGCACCTTCCAAGCCACTGTGTACTGGGTGCGCTCACGTGTGCGTGTGTGTGCCCCTGCTTGCCTACATGCGTGTGTTCCTGATGCTGTACAAGAGTGTGCTTCCTAAGCCTACGACTGCATATGTGCAAATAGGTATGTGGATGTAGATCCAGGAGGACCCGGCACAGTGTGTTATAGTGAGCCTGTGGGGGTGGCGGGGAGGAAGAGAGAGAAAGAGAGAGAGAGAGAGTCGGCTCGCCTGTGAGGAATTTTTTGTTCATGTGCGGTTGCATGAGTGTGTCAGGTATGAGGTTAGACAGAGGGAGTTCAAAGTGTTTACACGTTACTTGTTTTTTGAAGTTCCCGGAAACCAATCATATGGCAAAGGCTACCCTCTTGTGCAGTCCGCTACAAAAAGGTCTCCGCACTTGATGCCAAGCTGCCTCTGCTCTTGGAGATCTGCATGACAGTGATGATGCTCCCTATGAATATCATTGCTGGGTGCTAGTGTGCCTTGGTCACGTCAGGGAAGGGTCAGATATCCCTTTCCCTGGTGTCTTAGCAGAGCTTCCTGAAGGAGCCTAAAACATATGGCTGTGAGCCACGGGCACCAGGATTGCCAGCTCCTGCCTCTAGCCAGTATAATCCTTGGCTGCTCAATAGCAGGAAGTAGCAGGCAGGGATCTGGGCCAGAGAGGCCAAGGCAAGCGGTAAGAAAAGGGTTAAGCAGACACTAGCGCAGAAAGGAGATGCCCAGATTCGCTGACCTGCTAACCTTGTATCTCCCTTATGCTCTGAGCAAGAGAGATGAGGTTGATTGTGAGAGAGTTGGCGGATCCATACACCAGCTACTTCCAGGACTGGCAAGGGCAGAGGCGGTGGGGAGCTGTGTCACACGGGTTCAACCAGGATGTGGGAAGATGGAGCAGGAGGGGAGGTGGAAATTGTATTTGCCTAGGACCCTGGCCCAAGCCGTTCCCAGCAGTATGGTCAGGGGAGGGATGTGCGGCTCTACACATCCTGTGCATCCCCGAAGGCCTGTGAGAACTAGTGAGAACTTACAGCAAACCCCCAAGGGGCCCTGTGCCCTTTTTGCTATGGCAACTCCAGTTGGAACACTGGCTCAAGTCAGCAGGAGGCGCCTAGTACCTGGCCATGTCACAGAGCTCCAAACCATATGGGCACTGCCCAGAGGCTTCCCAGCACCCCAGGTGCAAATGCACTGTTAGTGAGGCACCAGGAAGCCCTGCTGGCCTGTGAGCACCAACTGCCTACCTCTAAGCAGCCTCACTACTCCTCCCTTAAGGCTGTTCCTGTTGGAATGCAAATGAAAGCACACATCAACAAAGTGGGCAAGGAATGGAGAAACAAAACATCCGGCCACCCCCTGGAGGCTTTTCTGCATAGTGGGTCGCATATGTGCAGTCCTTCCTGCTCAGAAAAACACAGGGCTGCTGCCTAGCAAGCCAGGCCAGGTCTTCAGGTGGTCTTGTCCAAGGGGGCAGAGGCCGTTTCCAGACCAATCGGATGTCAGTCATAAAACCAGAAGGCAGGAAAGGAGTGCCGCTTCCCTCCTACCTTTGTCACAAACCTCCTGTGCACAGAAAAGGAGCAGAGGGGCTTGGGCACAGAGCAGGCAGAAAACAGATTAGATAAATGAGGATTGGTGTTCACCAGAGGACTGAGAGACCCCAGGTGTTCAGAGGGTGAGAGCAGAGGGAGATTTGGAGAAGATAAGAAGGGCTAGGCCAGGGTGAGGCAGATGTAATTTCCCCAGAAGAAGTGAAGAGGTGCATGGGGAGGTGTGCAGCCTGTGAATCTCAAGAGGAGGAGGGGGAAATTGGGAAGCAGAGGCAGAGGCAAAGAGGCAGTGACGCAGAGGCATGTGTGAGTTGAAAGCAGTCCAGAGCAGCAAGGCAGGGACAGGAGGGCTAGGAGAGAGAACTCAGAGGGAGTTATCAGCAAAGGAGGTATGTGTGCAGGGGACAAGCCTCAGGAACTCAGCTGCAGATGGCAGGTGGTGGCTAGGAAGGCCAGGTTGGGCGCCCCACCACCCTGGGACCAAGTAGAAGGGAGAAGAGGCAAGGGATTCTGGGGCACAGGCCTGCCCCATTCTCTGCGCGCAGCGCTGTGCTTTAGGGTGTAGACCTGAGGGGTAACGAATGCCATCCTTGGTTGCGCCACTACTGGGGCGTAATCATGTGGTCCTGTTACATTGACATTTCTGCCTTGATTGCTTTCCCGAAGAGTTTGTTGCTACCCAGGTCTCCAAAGCTGCATGGTTCAGGGAATGGGAGACTGGTGAGGACAGCAAGGGGAGGCCCAAGTGCCAATGGACTGTCCAGTAAGCAGCGCTGGGCTCCTTAGCCACGCCCACCACAAGAACAACACCCTGGACTTGAGCAAGTAGGACACAGTCCTCGAAAACCCCTTAGCACCTTCCAAGCCACTGTGTACTGGGTGCGCTCACGTGTGCGTGTGTGGGCCCCTGCTTGCCTACATGCGTGTGTTCCTGATGCTGTACAAGAGTGTGCTTCCTAAGCCTACGTCTGCATATGTGCAAATAGGTATGTGGATGTAGATCCAGGAGGACCCGGCACAGTGTGTTATAGTGAGCATGTGGGGGTGGCGGTGAGGAAGAGAGAGAAAGAGAGAGAGAGAGAGTCGGCTCGCCTGTGAGGAATTTTTTGTTCATGTGCGGTTGCATGAGTGTGTCAGGTATGAGGTTGGACAGAGGGAGTTCAAAGTGTTTACACGTTACTTGTTTTTTGAAGTTCCCGGAATCCAATTATATGTCGAAGGCTCCCCTCTTGTGCTGTCCTCTACACAAAGGTCTCCGTACTTGATGCCAAGCTGCCTCTGCTCTTGGAGATCTGCATGACAGTGATGATGCTGCCTATGAATATCATTGCTGGGTGCTAGTGTGCCTTGGTCACGGCAGGGAAGGGTCAGATATCCCTTTCCCTGGTGTCTTAGCAGAGCTTCCTGAAGGAGCCTAAAACATATGGCTGTGAGCCCCGGGCACCAGGATTGCCAGCTCCTGCCTCTAGCCAGTATAATCCTTGGCTGCTCAATAGCAGGAAGTAGCAGGCAGGGATCTGGTCCAGAGAGGCCAAGGCAAGCGGTAAGAAAAGGGTTAAGCAGACACTAGCGCAGAAAGGAGATGCCCAGATTCGCTGACCTGCTAAACTTGTATCTCCCTTATGCTCTGAGCAAGAGAGATGAGGTTGATTGTGAGAGAGTTGGCGGATCCATACACCAGCTACTTCCAGGACTGGCAAGGGCAGAGGCGGTGGGGAGCTGTGTCACACGGGTTCAACCAGGATGTGGGAAGATGGAGCAGGAGGGGAGGTGGAAATTGTATTTGCCTAGGACCCTGGCCCAAGCCGTTCCCAGCAGTATGGTCAGGGGAGGGATGTGCGGCTCTACACATCCTGTGCATCCCCGAAGGCCTGTGAGAACTAGTGAGAACTTACAGCAAACCCCCAAGGGGCCCTGTGCCCTTTTTGCTATGGCAACTCCAGTTGGAACACTGGCTCAAGTCAGCAGGAGGCGCCTAGTACCTGGCCATGTCACAGAGCTCCAAACCATATGGGCACTGCCCAGAGGCTTCCCAGCACCCCAGGTGCAAATGCACTGTTAGTGAGGCACCAGGAGGCCCTGCTGGCCTGTGAGCACCAACTGCCTACCTCTAAGCAGCCTCACTACTCCTCCCTTAAGGCTGTTCCTGTTGGAATGCAAATGAAAGCACACATCAACAAAGTGGGCAAGGAATGGAGAAACAAAACATCCGGCCACCCCCTGGAGGCTTTTCTGCATAGTGGGTCGCATATGTGCAGTCCTTCCTGCTCAGAAAAACACAGGGCTGCTGCCTAGCAAGCCAGGCCAGGTCTTCAGGTGGTCTTGGCCAAGGGGGCAGAGGCCGTTTCCAGACCAATCGGATGTCAGTCATAAAACCAGAAGGCAGGAAAGGAGTGCCGCTTCCCTCCTACCTTTGTCACAAACCTCCTGTGCACAGAAAAGGAGCAGAGGGGCTTGGGCACAGAGCAGGCAGACAACAGATTAGATAAATGGGGATTGGTGTTCACCAGAGGACTGAGAGACCCCAGGTGTTCAGAGGGTGAGAGCAGAGGGAGATTTGGAGAAGATAAGAAGGGCTAGGCCAGGGTGAGGCAGTTGTAATTTCCCCAGAAGAAGTGAAGAGGTGCATGGGGAGGTGTGCAGCCTGTGAATCTCAAGAGGAGGAGGGGGAAATTGGGAAGCAGAGGCAGAGGCAAAGAGGCAGTGACGCAGAGGCATGTGTGAGTTGAAAGCAGTCCAGAGCAGCAAGGCAGGGACAGGAGGGCTAGGAGAGAGAACTCGGAGGGAGTTATCAGCAAAGGAGGTATGTGTGCAGGGGACAAGCCTCAGGAACTCAGCTGCAGATGGCAGGTGGTGGCTAGGAAGGCCAGGTTGGGCGCCCCACCACCCTGGGACCAAGTAGAAGGGAGAAGAGGCAAGGGATTCTGGGGCACAGGCCTGCCCCATTCTCTGCGCGTAGCGCTGGGCTTTAGGGTGTAGACCTGAGGGGTAACGAATGCCATCCTTGGTTGGGGCACTACTGGGGCGTAATCATGTGGTCCTGTTACATTGACATTTCTGCCTTGATTGCTTTCCCGAAGAGTTTGTTGCTACCCAGGTCTCTGAAGCTGCATGGTTCAGGGAATGGGAGACTGGTGAGGACAGCAAGGGGAGGCCCAAGTGCCAATGGACTGTCCAGTAAGCAGCGCTGGGCTCCTTAGCCACGCCCACCACAAGAACAATACCCTGGACTTGAGCAAGTAGGACACAGTCTTCGAAAACCCCTTAGCACCTTCCAAGCCACTGTGTACTGGGTGCGCTCACGTGTGCGTGTGTGTGCCCCTGCTTGCCTACATGCGTGTGTTCCTGATGCTGTACAAGAGTGTGCTTCCTAAGCCTACGTCTGCATATGTGCAAATAGGTATGTGGATGTAGATCCAGGAGGACCCGGCACAGTGTGTTATAGTGAGCCTGTGGGGGTGGCGGGGAGGAAGAGAGAGAAAGAGAGAGAGAGAGAGTCGGCTCGCCTGTGAGGAATTTTTTGTTCATGTGCGGTTGCATGAGTGTGTCAGGTATGAGGTTGGACAGAGGGAGTTCAAAGTGTTTACACATTACTTGTTTTTTGAAGTTCCCGGAAACCAATCATATGGCGAAGGCTACCCTCTTGTGCTGTCCGCTACACAAAGGTCTCCGCACTTGATGCCAAGCTGCCTCTGCTCTTGGACATCTGCATGACAGTGATGATGCTCCCTATGAATATCATTGCTGGGTGCTAGTGTGCCTTGGTCACGTCAGGGAAGGGTCAGATATCCCTTTCCCTGGTGTCTTAGCAGAGCTTCCTGAAGGAGCCTAAAACATATGGCTGTGAGCCACGGGCACCAGGATTGCTAGCTCCTGCCTCTAGCCAGTATAATCCTTGGCTGCTCAATAGCAGGAAGTAGCAGGCAGGGATCTGGGCCAGAGAGGCCAAGGCAAGCGGTAAGAAAAGGGTTAAGCAGACACTAGCGCCGAAAGGAGATGCCCAGATTCGCTGACCTGCTAAACTTGTATCTCCCTTATGCTCTGAGCAAGAGAGATGAGGTTGATTGTGAGAGAGGTGGCGGATCCATACACCAGCCACTTCCAGGACTGGCAAGGGCAGAGGCGGTGGGGAGCTGTGTCACACGGGTTCAACCAGGATGTGGGAAGACGGAGCAAGAGGGGAGGTGGAAAGTGTATTTGCCTAGGACCCTCGCCCAAGCCGTTCCCAGCAGAATGGTCAGGGGAGGGATGTGCGGCTCTACACATCCTGTGCATCCCCGAAGGCCTGTGAGAACTAGTGAGAACTTACAGCAAACCCCCAAGGGGCCCTGTGCCCTTTTTGCTATGGCAACTCCAGTTGGAACACTGGCTCAAGTCAGCAGGAGGCGCCTAGTACCTGGCCATGTCACAGAGCTCCAAACCATATGGGCACTGCCCCGAGGCTTCCCAGCACCCCAGGTGCAAATGCACTATTAGTGAGCCACCAGGAGGCCCTGCTGGCCTGTGAGCACCAACTGCCTACCTCTAAGCAGCCTCACTAGCCCTCCCTTAAGGCTGTTCCTGTTGGAATGCAAATGAAAGCACACATCAACAAAGTGGGCAAGGAATGGAGAAACAAAACATCCGGCCACCCCCTGGAGGCTATTCTGCATAGTGGGTCGCATATGTGCAGTCCTTCCTGCTCAGAAAAACACAGGGCTGCTGCCTAGCAAGCCAGGCAAGGTCTTCAGGTGGTCTTGGCCAAGGGGGCAGAGGCCGTTTCCAGACCAATCGGATGTCAGTCATAAAACCAGAAGGCAGGAAAGGAGTGCCGCTTCCCTCCTACCTTTGTCACAAACCTCCTGTGCACAGAAAAGGAGCAGAGGGGCTTGGGCACAGAGCAGGCAGACAACAGATTAGATAAATGGGGATTGGTTTTCACCAGAGGACTGAGAGATCCCAGGTGTGCAGAGGGTGAGAGCACAGGGAGATTTGGAGAAGATAAGAAGGGCTAGGCCAGGGTGAGGCAGTTGTAATTTCCCCAGAAGAAGTGAAGAGGTGCATGGGGAGGTGTGCAGCCTGTGAACCTCAAGAGGAGGAGGGGGAAATTGGGAAGCAGAGGCAGAGGCAAAGAGGCAGTGACGCAGAGGCATGTGTGAGTTGAAAGCAGTCCAGAGCAGCAAGGCAGGGACAGGAGGGCTAGGAGAGAGAACTCAGAGGGAGTTATCAGCAAAGGAGGTATGTGTGCAGGGGACAAGCCTCAGGAACTCAGCTGCAGATGGCAGGTGGTGGCTAGGAAGGCCAGGTTGGGCGCCCCACCACCCTGGGACCAAGTAGAAGGGAGAAGAGGCAAGGGATTCTGGGGCACAGGCCTGCCCCATTCTCTGCGCGCAGCGCTGTGCTTTAGGGTGTAGACCTGAGGGGTAACGAATGCCATCCTTGGTTGCGGCACTACTGGGGCTTAATCATGTGGTCCTGTTACATTGACATTTCTGCCTTGATTGCTTTCCCGAAGAGTTTGTTGCTACCCAGGTCTCCAAAGCTGAATGGTTCAGGGAATGGGAGACAGGTGAGGACAGCAAGGGGAGGCCCAAGTGCCAATGGACTGTCCAGTAAGCAGCGCTGGGCTCCTTAGCCACGCCCACCAGGAGAACAACACCCTGGACTTGAGCAAGTAGGACACAGTCCTCGAAAACCCCTTAGCACCTTCCAAGCCACTGTGTACTGGGTGCGCTCACGTGTGCGTGTGTGTGCCCCTGCTTGCCTACATGCGTGTGTTCCTGATGCTGTACAAGAGTGTGCTTCCTAAGCCTACGTCTGCATATGTGCAAATAGGTATGTGGATGTAGATCCAGGAGGACCCGGCACAGTGTGTTATAGTGAGCCTGTGGGGGTGGCGGGGAGGAAGAGAGAGAGAAAGAGAGAGAGAGAGAGTCGGCTCGCCTGTGAGGAATTTTTTGTTCATGTGCGGTTGCATGAGTGTGTCAGGTATGAGGTTGGACAGAGGGAGTTCAAAGTGTTTACACGTTACTTGTTTTTTGAAGTTCCCGGAAACCAATCATATGGCGAAGGCTACCCTCTTGTGCTGTCCGCTACACAAAGGTCTCCGTACTTGATGCCAAGCTGCCTCTGCTCTTGGAGATCTGCATGACAGTGATGATGCTGCCTATGAATATCATTGCTGGGTGCTAGTGTGTCTTGGTCACGTCAGGGAAGGGTCAGATATCCCTTTCCCTGGTGTCTTAGCAGAGCTTCCTGAAGGAGCCTAAAACATATGGTTGTGAGCCACGGGCACCAGGATTGCCAGCTCCTACCTCTAGCCAGTATAATCCTTGGCTGCTCAATAGCAGGAAGTAGCAGGCAGGGATCTGGGCCAGAGAGGCCAAGGCAAGCGGGAAAACAAGAGTTAAGCAGACACTAGCGCAGAAAGGAGATGCCCAGATTCGCTGACCTGCTAACGTTGTATCTCCCTTATGCTCTGAGCAAGAGAGATGAGGTAGATTGTGAGAGAGGTGGCGGATCCATACACCAGCCACTTCCAGGACTGGCAAGGGCAGAGGCGGTGGGGAGCTGTGTCACACGGGTTCAACCAGGATGTGGGAAGATGGAGCAGGAAGGGAGGTGGAAAGTGTATTTGCCTAGGACCCTGGCCCAAGCCGTTCCCAGCAGAATGGTCAGGGGAGGGATGTGGGGCTCTACACATCCTGTGCATCCCCGAAGGCCTGTGAGAACTAGTGAGAACTTACAGCAAACCCCCAAGGGGCCCTGTGCCCTTTTTGCTATGGCAACTCCAGTTGGAACACTGGCTCAAGTCAGCAGGAGGCGCCTAGTACCTGGCCATGTCACAGAGCTCCAAAACATATGGGCACTGCCCAGAGGCTTCCCAGCACCCCAGGTGCAAATGCACTGTTAGTGAGGCACCAGGAGGCCCTGCTGGCCTGTGAGCACCAACTGCCTACCTCTAAGCAGCCTCACTAGCCCTCCCTTAAGGGTGTTCCTGTTGGAATGCAAATGAAAGCACACATCAACAAAGTGGGCAAGGAATGGAGAAACAAAACATCCGGCCACCCCCTGGAGGCTTTTCTGCATAGTGGGTCGCATATGTGCAGTCCTTCCTGCTCAGAAAAACACAGGGCTGCTGCCTAGCAAGCCAGGCAAGGTCTTCAGGTGGTCTTGGCCAAGGGGGCAGAGGCCGTTTCCAGACCAATCGGATGTCAGTCATAAAACCAGAAGGCAGGAAAGGAGTGCCGCTTCCCTCCTACCTTTGTCACAAACCTCCTGTGCACAGAAAAGGAGCAGAGGGGCTTGGGCACAGAGCAGGCAGACAACAGATTAGATAAATGGGGATTGGTGTTCACCAGAGGACTGAGAGATCCCAGGTGTGCAGAGGGTGAGAGCAGAGGGAGATTTGGAGAAGATAAGAAGGGCTAGGCCAGGGTGAGGCAGTTGTAATTTCCCCAGAAGAAGTGAAGAGGTGCATGGGGAGGTGTGCAGCCTGTGAACCTCAAGAGGAGGAGGGGGAAATTGGGAAGCAGAGGCAGAGGCAAAGAGGCAGTGACGCAGAGGCATGTGTGAGTTTAAAGCAGTCCAGAGCAGCAAGGCAGGGACAGGAGGGCTAGGAGAGAGAACTCGGAGGGAGTTATCAGCAAAGGAGGTATGTGTGCAGGGGACAAGCCTCAGGAACTCAGGTGCAGATGGCAGGTGGTGGCTAGGAAGGCCAGGTTGGGCGCCCCACCACCCTGGGACCAAGTAGAAGGGAGAAGAGGCAAGGGATTCTGGGGCACAGGCCTGCCCCATTCTCTGCGCGCAGCGCTGGGCTTTAGGGTGTAGACCTGAGGGGTAACGAATGCCATCCTTGGTTGGGGCACTACTGGGGCGTAATCATGTGGTCCTGTTACATTGACATTTCTGCCTTGATTGCTTTCCCGAAGAGTTTGTTGCTACCCAGGTCTCCGAAGCTGCATGGTTCATGGAATGGGAGACTGGTGAGGACAGCAGGGGGAGGCCCAAGTGCCAATGGACTGTCCAGTAAGCAGCGCTGGGCTTCTTAGCCACGCCCACCACGAGAACAACACCCTGGACTTGACCAAGTAGGACACAGTCCTCGAAAACCCCTTAGCACCTTCCAAGCCACTGTGTACTGGGTGCGCTCACGTGTGCGTGTGTGTGCCCCTGCTTGCCTACATGCGTGTGTTCCTGATGCTGTACAAGAGTGTGCTTCCTAAGCCCAAGTCTGCATATGTGCAAATAGGTATGTGGATGTAGATCCAGGAGGACCCGGCACAGTGTGTTATAGTGAGCATGTGGGGGTGGCTGGGAGGAAGAGAGAGAAAGAGAGAGAGAGAGAGTCGGCTCGACTGTGAGGAATTTTTTGTTCATGTGCGGTTGCATGAGTGTGTCAGGTATGAGGTTTGACAGAGGGCGTTCAAAGTGTTTACACGTTACTTGTTTTTTGAAGTTCCCGGAAACCAATCATATGGCGAAGGCTCCCCTCTTGTGCTGTCCGCTACACAAAGGTCTCCGTACTTGATGCCAAGCTGCCTCTGCTCTTGGAGATCTGCATGACAGTGATGATGCTGCCTATGAATATCATTGCTGGGTGCTAGTGTGCCTTGGTCACGTCAGGGAAGGGTCAGATATCCCTTTCCCTGGTGTCTTAGCAGAGCTTCCTGAAGGAGCCTAAAACATATGGCTGTGAGCCACGGGCACCAGGATTGCCAGCTCCTGCCTCTAGCCAGTATAATCCTTGGCTGCTCAATAGCAGGAAGTAGCAGGCAGGGATCTGGGCCAGAGAGGCCAAGGCAAGCGGGAAGACAAGAGTTAAGCAGACACTAGCGCAGAAAGGAGATGCCCAGATTCGCTGACCTGCTAACGTTGTATCTCCCTTATGCTCTGAGCAAGAGAGATGAGGTTGATTGTGAGAGAGGTGGCGGATCCATACACCAGCCACTTCCAGGACTGTCAAGGGCAGAGGCGGTGGGGAGCTGTGTCACACGGGTTCAACCAGGATGTGGGAAGATGGAGCAGGAGGGGAGGTGGAAAGTGTATTTGCCTAGGACCCTGGCCCAAGCCGTTCCCAGCAGAATGGTCAGGGGAGGGATGTGCGGCTCTACACATCCTGTGCATCCCCGAAGGCCTGTGAGAACTAGTGAGAACTTACAGCAAACCCCCAAGGGGCCCTGTGCCCTTTTTGCTATGGCAACTCCTGTTGGAACACTGGCTCAAGTCAGCAGGAGGCGCCTAGTACCTGGCCATGTCACAGAGCTCCAAACCATATGGGCACTGCCCAGAGGCTTCCCAGCACCCCAGGTGCAAATGCACTGTTAGTGAGGCACCAGGAAGCCCTGCTGGCCTGTGAGCACCAACTGCCTACCTCTAAGCAGCCTCACTAGCCCTCCCTTAAGGCTGTTCCTGTTGGAATGCAAATGAAAGCACACATCAACAAAGTGGGCAAGGAATGGAGAAACAAAACATCCGGCCACCCCCTGGAGGCTTTTCTGCATAGTGGGTCGCATATGTGCAGTCCTTCCTGCTCAGAAAAACACAGGGCTGCTGCCTAGCAAGCCAGGCAAGGTCTTCAGGTGGTCTTGGCCAAGGGGGCAGAGGCCATTTCCAGACCAATCGGATGTCAGTCATAAAACCAGAAGGCAGGAAAGGAGTGCCGCTTCCCTCCTACCTTTGTCACAAACCTCCTGTGCACAGAAAAGGAGCAGAGGGGCTTGGGCACAGAGCAGGCAGACAACAGATTAGATAAATGGGGATTGGTGTTCACCAGAGGACTGAGAGATCCCAGGTGTGCAGAGGGTGAGAGCAGAGGGAGATTTGGAGAAGATAAGAAGGGCTAGGCCAGGGTGAGGCAGTTGTAATTTCCCCAGAAGAATTGAAGAGGTGCATGGGGAGGTGTGCAGCCTGTGAACCTCAAGAGGAGGAGGGGGAAATTGGGAAGCAGAGGCAGAGGCAAAGAGGCAGTGACGCAGAGGCATGTGTGAGTTGAAAGCAGTCCAGAGCAGCAAGGCAGGGACAGGAGGGCTAGGAGAGAGAACTCGGAGGGAGTTATCAGCAAAGGAGGTATGTGTGCAGGGGACAAGCCTCAGGAACTCAGCTGCAGATGGCAGGTGGTGGCTAGGAAGGCCAGGTTGGGCGCCACACCACCCTGGGACCAAGTAGAAGGGAGAAGAGGCAAGGGATTCTGGGGCAAAGGCCTGCCCCATTCTCTGCGCGCAGCGCTGTGCTTTAGGGTGTAAACCTGAGGGGTAACGAATGCCATCCTTGGTTGGGGCACTACTGGGGCGTAATCATGTGGTCCTGTTACATTGACATTTCTGCCTTGATTGCTTTCCCGAAGAATTTGTTGCTACCCAGGTCTCCGAAGCTGCATGGTTCAGGGAATGGGAGACTGGTGAGGACAGCAGGGGGAGGCGCAAGTGCCAATGGACTGTCCAGTAAGCAGCGCTGGGCTCCTTAGCCATGCCCACCACAAGAACAACACCCTGGACTTGAGCAAGTAGGACACAGTCCTCGAAAACCCCTTAGCACCTTCCAAGCCACTGTGTACTGGGTGCGCTCACGTGTGCGTGTGTGTGCCCCTGCTTGCCTACATGCGTGTGTTCCGGATGCTGTACAGGAGTGTGCTTCCTAAGCCTAAGTCTGCATATGTGCAAATAGGTATGTGGATGTAGATCCAGGAGGACCCGGCACAGTGTGTTATAGTGAGCCTGTGGGGGTGGCGGGGAGGAAGAGAGAGAAAGAGAGACAGAGAGAGTCGGCTCGCCTGTGAGGAATTTTTTGTTCATGTGCGGTTGCATGAGTGTGTCAGGTATGAGGTTGGACAGAGGGAGTTCAAAGTGTTTACACGTTACTTGATTTTGAAGTTCCCGGAAACCAATCATATGGCGAAGGCTCCCCTCTTGTGCTGTCCTCTCCGTACTTGATGCCAAGCTGCCTCTGCTCTTGGAGATCTGCATGACAGTGATGATGCTGCCTATGAATATCATTGCTGGGTGCTAGTGTGCCTTGGTCACGGCAGGGAAGGGTCAGATATCCCTTTCATTGGTGTCTTAGCAGAGCTTCCTGAAGGAGCCTAAAACATATGGCTGTGAGCCACGGGCACCAGGATTGCCAGCTCCTGCCTCTAGCCAGTATAATCCTTGGCTGCTCAATAGCAGGAAGTAGCAGGCAGGGATCTGGGCCAGAGAGGCCAAGGCAAGCGGGAAGACAAGAGTTAAGCAGACACTAGCGCAGAAAGGAGATGCCCAGATTCGCTGACCTGCTAACCTTGTATCTCCCTTATGCTCTGAGCAAGAGAGATGAGGTTGATTGTGAGAGAGGTGGCGGATCCATACACCAGCCACTTCCAGGACTGGCAAGGGCAGAGGCGGTGGGGAGCTGTGTCACACGGGTTCAACCAGGATGTGGGAAGATGGAGCAGGAGGGGAGGTGGAAAGTGTATTTGCCTAGGACCCTGGCCCAAGCCGTTCCCAGCAGAATGGTCAGGGGAGGGATGTGCGGCTATACACATCCTGTGCATCCCCGAAGGCCTGTGAGAACTAGTGAGAACTTACAGCAAACCCCCAAGGGGCCCTGTGCCCTTTTTGCTATGGCAACTCCAGTTGGAACACTGGCTCAAGTCAGCAGGAGGCGCCTAGTACCTGGCCATGTCACAGAGCTCCAAACCATATGGGCACTGCCCAGAGGCTTCCCAGCACCCCAGGTGCAAATGCACTGTTAGTGAGGCACCAGGAGGCCCTGCTGGCCTGTGAGCACCAACTGCCTACCTCTAAGCAGCCTCACTACCCCTCCCTTAAGGCTGTTCCTGTTGGAATGCAAATGAAAGCACACATCAACAAAGTGGGCAAGGAATGGAGAAACAAAACATCCGGCCACCCCCTGGAGGCTTTTCTGCATAGTGGGTCGCATATGTGCAGTCCTTCCTGCTCAGAAAAACACAGGGCTGCTGCCTAGCAAGCCAGGCAAGGTCTTCAGGTGGTCTTGGCCAAGGGGGCAGAGGCCGTTTCCAGACCAATCGGATATCAGTCATAAAACCAGAAGGCAGGAAAGGAGTGCCGCTTCCCTCCTACCTTTGTCACAAACCTCCTGTGCACAGAAAAGGAGCAGAGGGGCTTGGGCACAGAGCAGGCATACAACAGATTAGATAAATGGGGATTGGTGTTCACCAGAGGACTGAGAGATCCCAGGTGTGCAGAGGGTGAGAGCAGAGGGAGATTTGGAGAAGATAAGAAGGGCTAGGCCAGGGTGAGGCAGTTGTAATTTCCCCAGAAGAAGTGAAGAGGTGCATGGGGAGGTGTGCAGCCTGTGAACCTCAAGAGGAGGAGGGGGAAATTGGGAAGCAGAGGCAGAGGCACAGAGGCAGTGACGCAGAGGCATGTGTGAGTTGAAAGCAGTCCAGAGCAGCAAGGCAGGGACAGGAGGGCTAGGAGAGAGAACTCGGAGGGAGTTATCAGCAAAGGAGGTATGTGTGCAGGGGACAAGCCTCAGGAACTCAGCTGCAGATGGCAGGTGGTGGCTAGGAAGGCCAGGTTGGGCGCCCTACCACCCTGGGGCCAAGTAGAAGGGAGAAGAGGCAAGGGATTCTGGGGCTAAGGCCTGCCCCATTCTCTGCGCGCAGCGCTGTGCTTTAGGGTGTAAACCTGAGGGGTAACGAATGCCATCCTTGGTTGGGGCACTACTGGGGCGTAATCATGTGGTCCTGTTACATTGACATTTCTGCCTTGATTGCTTTCCCGAAGAATTTGTTGCTACCCAGGTCTCCGAAGCTGCATGGTTCAGGGAATGGGAGACTGGTGAGGACAGCAGGGGGAGGCGCAAGTGCCAATGGACTGTCCAGTAAGCAGCGCTGTGCTCCTTAGCCATGCCCACCACAAGAACAACACCCTGGACTTGAGCAAGTAGGACACAGTCCTCGAAAACCCCTTAGCACCTTCCAAGCCACTGTGTACTGGGTGCGCTCACGTGTGCGTGTGTGTGCCCCTGCTTGCCTACATGCGTGTGTTCCTGATGCTGTACAAGAGTGTGCTTCCTAAGCCTAAGTCTGCATATGTGCAAATAGGTATGTGGATGTAGATCCAGGAGGACCCGGCACAGTGTGTTATAGTGAGCATGTGGGGGTGGCGGGGAGGAAGAGAGAGAAAGAGAGAGAGAGAGAGTGTCGGCTCGCCTGTGAGGAATTTTTTGTTCATGTGCGGTTGCATGAGTGTGTCAGGTATGATGTTGGACAGAGGGAGTTCAAAGTGTTTACACGTTACTTGTTTTTTGAAGTTCCCGGAAACCAATCATATGGCGAAGGCTCCCCTCTTGTGCTGTCCTCTACACAAAGGTCTCCGTACTTGATGCCAAGCTGCCTCTGCTCTTGGAGGTCTGCATGACAGTGATGATGCTGCCTATGAATATCATTGCTGGGTGCTAGTGTGCCTTGGTCACGGCAGGGAAGGGTCAGATATCCCTTTCCCTGGTGTCATAGCAGAGCTTCCTGAAGGAGCCTAAAACATATGGCTGTGAGCCACGGGCACCAGGATTGCCAGCTCCTGCCTCTAGCCAGTATAATCCTTGGCTGCTCAATAGCAGGAATTAGCAGGCAGGGATCTGGGCCAGAGAGGCCAAGGCAAGCGGGAAGACAAGAGTTAAGCAGACACTAGCGCAGAAAGGAGATGCCCAGATTCGCTGACCTGCTAACCTTGTATCTCCCTTATGCTCTGAGCAAGAGAGATGAGGTTGATTGTGAGAGAGGTGGCGGATCCATACACCAGCCACTTCCAGGACTGGCAAGGGCAGAGGCGGTGGGGAGCTGTGTCACACGGGTTCAACCAGGATGTGGGAAGATGGAGCAGGAGGGGAGGTGGAAAGTGTATTTGCCTAGGACCCTGGCCCAAGCCGTTCCCAGCAGAATGGTCAGGGGAGGGATGTGCGGCTATACACATCCTGTGCATCCCCGAAGGCCTGTGAGAACTAGTGAGAACTTACAGCAAACCCCCAAGGGGCCATGTGCCCTTTTTGCTATGGCAACTCCAGTTGGAACACTGGCTCAAGTCAGCAGGAGGTGCCTAGTACCTGGCCATGTCACAGAGCTCCAAACCATATGGGCACTGCCCAGAGGCTTCCCAGCACCCCAGGTGCAAATGCACTGTTAGTGAGGCACCAGGAGGCCCTGCTGGCCTGTGAGCACCAACTGCCTACCTCTAAGCAGCCGCACTAGCCCTCCCTTAAGGCTGTTCCTGTTGGAATGCAAATGAAAGCACACATCAACAAAGTGGGCAAGGAATGGAGAAACAAAACATCCGGCCACCCCCTGGAGGCTTTTCTGCATAGTGGGTCGCATATGTGCAGTCCTTCCTGCTCAGAAAAACACAGGGCTGCTGCCTAGCAAGCCAGGCAAGGTCTTCAGGTGGTCTTGGCCAAGGGGGCAGAGGCCGTTTCCAGACCAATCAGATGTCAGTCATAAAACCAGAAGGCAGGAAAGGAGTGCCGCTTCCCTCCTACCTTTGTCACAAACCTCCTGTGCACAGAAAAGGAGCAGAGGGGCTTGGGCACAGAGCAGGCAGACAACAGATTAGATAAATGGGGATTGGTGTTCACCAGAGGACTGAGAGATCCCAGGTGTGCAGAGGGTGAGAGCAGAGGGAGATTTGGAGAAGATAAGAAGGGCTAGGCCAGGGTGAGGCAGTTGTAATTTCCCCAGAAGAAGTGAAGAGGTGCATGGGGAGGTGTGCAGCCTGTGAACCTCAAGAGGAGGAGGGGAAATTGGGAAGCAGAGGCAGAGGCAAGAGGCAGTGACGCAGAGGCATGTGTGAGTTGACAGCAGTCCAGAGCAGCAAGGCAGGGACAGGAGGGCTAGGAGAGAGAACTCGGAGGGAGTTATCAGCAAAGGAGGTATGTGTGCAGGGGACAAGCCTCAGGAACTCAGCTGCAGATGGCAGGTGGTGGCTAGGAAGGCCAGGTTGGGCGCCCCACCACCCTGGGACCAAGTAGAAGGGAGAAGAGGCAAGGGATTCTGGGGCAAAGGCCTGCCCCATTCTCTGCGCGCAGCGCTGTGCTTTAGGGTGTAAACCTGAGGGGTAACGAATGCCATCCTTGGTTGGGGCACTACTGGGGCGTAATCATGTGGTCCTGTTACATTGACATTTCTGCCTTGATGCTTTCCCGAAGAGTTTGTTGCTACCCAGGTCTCTGAAGCTGCATGGTTCAGGGAATGGGAGACTGGTTAGGACAGCAGGGGGAGGCCCAAGTGCCAGTGGACTGTCCAGTAAGCAGCGCTGGGCTCCTTAGCCACGCCCACCACAAGAACAACACCCTGGACTTGAGCAAGTAGGACACAGTCCTCCAAAACCCCTTAGCACCTTCCAAGCCACTGTGTACTGGGTGCGCTCACGTGTGCGTGTGTGTGCCCCTAATTGCCTACATGCGTGTGTTCCAGATGCTGTACAGGAGTGTGCTTCCTAAGCCTAAGTCTGCATATGTGCAAATAGGTATGTGGATGTAGATCCAGGAGGACCCGGCACAGTGTGTTATAGTGAGCATGTGGGGGTGGCGGGGAGGAGAGAGAGAAAGAGAGAGAGAGAGAGTCGGCTCGCCTGTGAGGAATTTTTTGTTCATGTGCGGTTGCATGAGTGTGTCAGGTATGAGGTTGGACAGAGGGAGTTCAAAGTGTTTACACGTTACTTGATTTTGAAGTTCCCGGAAACCAATCATATGGCGAAGGCTCCCCTCTTGTGCTGTCCTCTCCGTACTTGATGCCAAGCTGCCTCTGCTCTTGGAGATCTGCATGACAGTGATGATGCTGCCTATGAATATCATTGCTGGGTGCTAGTGTGCCTTGGTCACGGCAGGGAAGGGTCAGATATCCCTTTCATTGGTGTCTTAGCAGAGCTTCCTGAAGGAGCCTAAAACATATGGCTGTGAGCCACGGGCACCAGGATTGCCAGCTCCTGCCTCTAGCCAGTATAATCCTTGGCTGCTCAATAGCAGGAAGTAGCAGGCAGGGATCTGGGCAGAGAGGCCAAGGCAAGCGGGGAAAACAAGAGTTAAGCAGACACTAGCGCAGAAAGGAGATGCCCAGATTCGCTGACCTGCTAAC
>NW_025960550.1:0-42458 GCF_023159225.1 Perognathus longimembris pacificus
GAATCCCTTCTGAGAATAAAAACAGCTGGAGCTTGTTAAGGTAATTACACAGGGGAAAGGATAATGTACTGGGAACTCCTCAGAAGAATCTGATTTGTGGTGAGGGGAGAGAGATAAAAGCTCATTTAGGAACGACATGAACATTCTGCGTAGGTAGCTGTTTATCAGTAAATACCTACACTGAGATTAAGAAAAGCAGAAGCTTAATAAATTAAGTACTTCCTGGTATGGTTACTGTACTGGGAACTCCCCAAAAGAATCTGGATTGTGGTGAGGGAACAGAGAAAAAAGCTCATTTAGGACCTGCACTTACGGAGGGGGTAGGCAGCTGTATATCAGGGAGTATCCCTTCTGAGAATAAAAACAGCTGGAGCTTGTTAAGGTAATTACACAGGGGAAAGGATAATGTACTGGGAACTCCTCAGAAGAATCTGATTTGTGGTGAGGGGAGAGAGATAAATGCTCATATAGGAACGACATGAACATGCTGCGTAGGTAGCTGTTTATCAGTAAATATCTCCACTGAGATTCAGAAAAGCAGTAGCCTAATAAATTAAGTACTTCCTGGTATGGTTACTGTACTGGTAACTCCCCAAAAGAATCTGGATTGTGGTGAGGGAACAGAGAAAAAAGCTCATTTAGGACATCCACTTAAGAAGGGGGATGGCAGCTGTATATCAGGGAGTATCTCTTCTGAGAATAAAAACAGCTGGAGCTTTTTAAGTTAATTACACAGGGGAAAGGATTATGTACTGGGAACTCCTCAGAAGAATCTGATTTGTGGTGAGGGGAGAGATCTAAAAGCTCATTTAGGAACGACATGAAAATGCTGCGTGGGTAGCTGTTTATCAGTAAATATCACCACTGAGATTAAGAAAAGCAGTAGCTTAATAAATTAAGTACTTCCTGGTATGGTTACTGTACTGATAACTCCCCAAAAGAATCTGGATTGTGGTGAGGGAACCCAGAAAAAAGCTCATTTTGGACCTGCACTTACAAGGCGGTAGGCAGCTGTTTATCAGGAGTAAACCTTCTGAGAATAAAAACAGACGGAGCTTGTTAAGGTAATTACACAGGGGAAAGGATAATGTACTGGGAACTCTTCAGAAGAATCTGGATTGTGGTGAGGGAACAGAGAAAAAAGCTCATTTAGGACCTGCACTTACGAAATGGGTAGGCAGCTGTATATCAGGGAGTAAACCTTCTGAGAATAAAAACAGCTGGAGCTTGTTAAGGTAATTACACAGGGGAAAGGATAATGTACTGGGAACTCCTCAGAAGAATCTGATTTGTGGTGAGGGGAGAGAGATAAAAGCTCATTTAGGAACGACATGAACATGCTGCGTAGTTAGCTGTTTATCAGTAAATATCTCCACTGAGATTAAGAAAAGCAGTAGCTTAATAAATTAAGTACTTCCTGGTATGGTTACTGTACTGGTAAATCCCCAAAAGAATCTGGATTGTGGTGAGGGAACAGAGAAAAAAGCTCCTTTAGGACCTGCACTTACGAAGGGGGTAGGCAGCTGTATATCAGGGAGTATCCTTGCTGAGAATAAAAACAGCTGGAGCTTGTTAAGGTAATTACACAGGGGAAAGGATAATGTACTGGGAACTCCTCAGAAGAATCTGATTTGTGGTGAAGGGAGAGAGATAAAAGCTCATTTAGGAACGACATGAAAATGCTGCGTAGGTAGCTGTTTATCAGTAAATATCTCCACTGAGACTAAGAAAAGCAGTAGCTTAATAAATTAAGTACTTCCTGGTATGGTTACTGTACTGGTAACTCCCCAAAAGAATCTGGATTGTGATACTTAATCTTTGATTAAGGAGGTAAAACAATAGTATGGAAGATAGATAGCCTCTTTAACAAGTGGTGTGTGCAAAACTGGCTCAACACATGCAACAAACTAAAACTAGATCCTTATATATCACCCTGCACCAAAATCAATTCCAAATGGATTAAAGACCTTGAAATCAAAACAGGCACCCTGAAGACACTAAAGGAAGGAGTAGGAGAAACACTTGGGCTCCTTGGCACAGGACAGAACTTCCTTAACAAAGACCCTGAAAGGCTACAAATCAAAGAAAGGTTGGACAAATGGTACTGCATCAAACTCCAAAGCTTCTGCACGGCGAAGGACATAGCACTCAAGATAAACAGAAAGCCCACAGACTGGGAGAAGATCTTTACCGGACATTCAACAGACAAAGGCCTCATCTCTAAAATATATGCAGGACTAAAAAAATTACCTTCTTCCAAAACAAAACTGCAAAGAACCAATAGCCCCCTCATCAAGTGGGCTAAAGACTTACAAAGAAACTTCTCTGATGAGGAAATGAGAATGGCCAATAGACATATGAAAAAAATGCTCTACATCACTGGCCATAAAGTAAATGCAAATCAAAACAACATTGAGATTCCACCTCACCCCAGCAAGAATGTCATATATCAAGAAAACTAATAATAACAATTGTTGGAGGGGATGTGGCCAAAAGGGAACCCTACTTCATTGTTGGTGGGAATGTAAACTGGTTCAGCCACTCTGGCAAGCAGTATGGAGATTCCTCAGAAGGCTCAATATAGAACTCCCCTATGACCCAGCAGCCCCACTGTTGGGTATCTATCCAAAAGCCCACAAACAAAATCACAGTAATGCCACCAGCACAACAATGTTCATGGCAGCACAATTTGTCATAGCGAGAAGCTGGAACCAACCCAGATGCCCCTCCATAGATGAATGGATCAGGAAAATGTGGTACATTTACACAATGGAATTTTATGCCTCTATCAGAAAGAATGACATTGTTCCATTTCTAAAGAAATGGAAGGACTTGGAAAAAGTTATACTAAGTGAAGTGAGCCAGACCCAAAGAAACATGGACTCTATGGCCTCCCTTATTGGGAATAATTAGTACAGGTTTAGGCAAGCCATAGCAGAGCATCACAAGGCCCAATAGCTATACCCTTAGAAACACATAAGATGATGCTAATTGAAATGAACTCCATGTTATGGAAACAAGTGATATATCACAGTTGTAACCAATTTCAACGTCCTATGTGTATGTGTAGTTTCTATTATTGATAATGTTTTGTATCACCTTCATATGTTTGTACCTACACTATCTCTGTAATCTTATCTGAGTATATTGGAAACCGTGTTGACTGGTATTGGAAGTAGGAAATTCAAAGGGAATACCAAATTCGAGAGACACAGGGTAAAAAAAAGAAAAATGACTACAAAAGCAATACTTGCAAAACTGTTTGGTGTAAGTGAACTGAACACCAGGGGGGAGGAGGGAAAGGGGGGAGGGAGGGAGCCATGAGGGACAAGGCAACAAACAGTACAAGAAATGTATCCAATGCCCAACGTATGATACTGTAACCTCTCTGTACGTCAGATTGATAATAAAAATTTGAGAAAAAAAAAGGAAAAAAAAAACATTTAAATACACACACACAAAAAAAAATCTGGATTGTGGTGAGGGAAGAGAGCAAAAAGCTCATTTAGGACCTGAACTTACGAAGGGGGTAGGCAGCTGTATATCAGGGAGTACCCCTTCTGAGAATAAAAACAGCTGGAGCTTGTTAAGGTAATTACACAGGGGAAAGGATAATGCACTGGGAACTCCTCAGTGCAGCTCTATATTAGGGAGTATCCCTTCTGAGAATAAAAACAGCTGGAGCTTGTTAAGGTAATTACACAGGGGAAAGGATAATGTACTGGGAACTCCTCAGAACAATCTGATTTGTGGTGAGGGGAGAGAGATAAAAGCTCATTTAGGAACGACATGAACATGCTGCGTAGATAGCTGTTTATCAGTTAATATCTCCACTGAGATTAAGAAACTCAGTAGCTTAAGAAATTAAGTACTTCCTGGTATGGTTACTGTACTGGTAACTCCACAAAAGAATCTGGATTGTGGTGAGGGAACAGAGAAAAAAGCTCATTTAAGACCTGCACTTACGAAGGGGGTAGGCAGCTGTATATCAGGGAGTAAACCTTCTGAGAATTAAAAGAGCTGGGGCATGTTAAGGTAATTACACAGGGGAACGGATAATGTACTGGGAACTCCTCAGAAGAATCTGATTTGTGGTGAGGGGAGAGAGATAAAAGGTCATTTAAGAACGACATGAACTTGCTGCTTAGGTAGCTGTTTACCAGTAAATATCTCCACTGCGATTAATAAAAGCAGTAGCTTAATAAAGTAAGTACTTCCTGGTATGGTTACTGTACTGGTAACTCCCCAAAGGAATCTGGATTGTGGTGAGGGAACAGAGAAAAAAGCTCATTTAGGACCTGCACTTCCGAAGGGGTTAGGCAGCTGTATATCAGGGAGTAAACCTTCTGAGAATAAAAACAGTTGGAGCTTGTTACGGTAATTACACAGGGGAAAGGATAATGTACTGGGAACTCCTCAGAAGAATCTGATTTGTGGTGAGGGGAGAGAGATAAAAGCTCATTTAGGAACGAAATGAACATGCTGCGTAGGTAGCTGTTTATCACTAAATATCTCCACTGAGATTAAGAAAAGCAGTAGCTTAATAAATTAAGTACTTCCTGGTATGGTTACTGTACTGGTAACTCCCCAAAAGAATCTGGATTGTGGTGAGGGAACAGAGAAAAAAGATCATTTAGGACCTGCACTTACGAAGAAGGTAGGCAGCTGTATATCAGGGAGTATCCCTTCTGAGAATAAAAACAGCTGGATCTTGTTTAGGGAATTACACAGGGGAAAGGATAATGTACTGGGAACTCCTCAGAAGAATCTGATTTGTGGTGAGGGGAGAGAGATAAAATCTCATTTAGGAACGACATGAACATGCTGCGTAGGTAGCTGTTTATCAGTAAATATCTCCACTGAGATTAAGAAAAGCAGTAGCTTAATAAATTAAGTACTTCCTGGTATGGTTACTGTACTGGTAACTACTCAAAAGAATCTGGATTGTGGTGAGGGAGTAGAGAAAAAAGCTCATTTAGGACCTGCACTTACGAAGGGTTAGGCAGCTGTATATCAGGGAGAATCCCTTCTGAGAATAAAAACAGCTGGAGCTTGTTAAGGTAATTACACAGGGGAAAGGATAATGTACTGGGAACTCCTCAGAAGAATCTGATTTGTGGTGAGGGGAGAGAGATAAAAGCTCATTTAGGAACGACATGAACATTCTGCGTAGGTAGCTGTTTATCAGTAAATACCTACACTGAGATTAAGAAAAGCAGAAGCTTAATAAATTAAGTACTTCCTGGTATGGTTACTGTACTGGGAACTCCCCAAAAGAATCTGGATTGTGGTGAGGGAACAGAGAAAAAAGCTCATTTAGGACCTGCACTTACGGAGGGGGTAGGCAGCTGTATATCAGGGAGTATCCCTTCTGAGAATAAAAACAGCTGGAGCTTGTTAAGGTAATTACACAGGGGAAAGGATAATGTACTGGGAACTCCTCAGAAGAATCTGATTTGTGGTGAGGGGAGAGAGATAAATGCTCATATAGGAACGACATGAACATGCTGCGTAGGTAGCTGTTTATCAGTAAATATCTCCACTGAGATTCAGAAAAGCAGTAGCCTAATAAATTAAGTACTTCCTGGTATGGTTACTGTACTGGTAACTCCCCAAAAGAATCTGGATTGTGGTGAGGGAACAGAGAAAAAAGCTCATTTAGGACATCCACTTAAGAAGGGGGATGGCAGCTGTATATCAGGGAGTATCTCTTCTGAGAATAAAAACAGCTGGAGCTTTTTAAGTTAATTACACAGGGGAAAGGATTATGTACTGGGAACTCCTCAGAAGAATCTGATTTGTGGTGAGGGGAGAGATCTAAAAGCTCATTTAGGAACGACATGAAAATGCTGCGTGGGTAGCTGTTTATCAGTAAATATCACCACTGAGATTAAGAAAAGCAGTAGCTTAATAAATTAAGTACTTCCTGGTATGGTTACTGTACTGATAACTCCCCAAAAGAATCTGGATTGTGGTGAGGGAACCCAGAAAAAAGCTCATTTTGGACCTGCACTTACAAGGCGGTAGGCAGCTGTTTATCAGGAGTAAACCTTCTGAGAATAAAAACAGACGGAGCTTGTTAAGGTAATTACACAGGGGAAAGGATAATGTACTGGGAACTCTTCAGAAGAATCTGGATTGTGGTGAGGGAACAGAGAAAAAAGCTCATTTAGGACCTGCACTTACGAAATGGGTAGGCAGCTGTATATCAGGGAGTAAACCTTCTGAGAATAAAAACAGCTGGAGCTTGTTAAGGTAATTACACAGGGGAAAGGATAATGTACTGGGAACTCCTCAGAAGAATCTGATTTGTGGTGAGGGGAGAGAGATAAAAGCTCATTTAGGAACGACATGAACAGGTTGCGTAGTTAGCTGTTTATCAGTCAATATCTCCACTGAGATTAAGAAAAGCAGTAGCTTAATAAATTAAGTACTTCCTGGTATGGTTACTGTACTGGTAACTCCCCAAAAGAATCGGGATTGTGGTGAAGGAACAGAGAAAAAAGCTCATTTAGGACCTGCACTTATGAAGGATATAGGCAGCAGTATATCAGGAAGTATCCCTTCTGAGAATAAAAACAGCTGGAGCTTGTTAAGGTAATTACACAGGGGAAAGGATAATGTACTGGGAACTCCTCAGAAGAATCTGATTTGTGGTGAGGGGAGAGAGATAAAAGCTCATTTAGGAACGACATGAACATGCTGCGTAGGTAGCTGTTTATCAGTAAATATCTCCACTGAGATTAAGAAAAGCAGTAGCTTAATAAATTAAGTACTTCCTGGTATGGTTACTGTACTGGTAAATCCCCAAAAGAATCTGGATTGTGGTGAGGGAACAGAGAAAAAAGCTCCTTTAGGACCTGCACTTACGAAGGGGGTAGGCAGCTGTATATCAGGGAGTATCCTTGCTGAGAATAAAAACAGCTGGAGCTTGTTAAGGTAATTACACAGGGGAAAGGATAATGTACTGGGAACTCCTCAGAAGAATCTGATTTGTGGTGAAGGGAGAGAGATAAAAGCTCATTTAGGAACGACATGAAAATGCTGCGTAGGTAGCTGTTTATCAGTAAATATCTCCACTGAGACTAAGAAAAGCAGTAGCTTAATAAATTAAGTACTTCCTGGTATGGTTACTGTACTGGTAACTCCCCAAAAGAATCTGGATTGTGATACTTAATCTTTGATAAAGGAGGTAAAACAATAGTATGGAAGATAGATAGCCTCTTTAACAAGTGGTGTGTGCAAAACTGGCTCAACACATGCAACAAACTAAAACTAGATCCTTATATATCACCCTGCACCAAAATCAATTCCAAATGGATTAAAGACCTTGAAATCAAAACAGGCACCCTGAAGACACTAAAGGAAGGAGTAGGAGAAACACTTGGGCTCCTTGGCACAGGACAGAACTTCCTTAACAAAGACCCTGAAAGGCTACAAATCAAAGAAAGGTTGGACAAATGGGACTGCATCAAACTCCAAAGCTTCTGCACGGCGAAGGACATAGCTCTCAAGATAAACAGAAAGCCCACAGACTGGGAGAAGATCTTTACCGGACATTCAACAGACAAAGGCCTCATCTCTAAAATATATGCAGGACTAAAAAAATTACCTTCTTCCAAAACAAAACTGCAAAGAACCAATAGCCCCCTCATCAAGTGGGCTAAAGAATTACAAAGAAACTTCTCTGATGAGGAAATGAGAATGGCCAATAGACATATGAAAAAAATGCTCTACATCACTGGCCATAAAGTAAATGCAAATCAAAACAACATTGAGATTCCACCTCACCCCAGCAAGAATGTCATATATCAAGAAAACTAATAATAACAATTGTTGGAGGGGATGTGGCCAAAAGGGAACCCTACTTCATTGTTGGTGGGAATGTAAACTGGTTCAGCCACTCTGGCAAGCAGTATGGAGATTCCTCAGAAGGCTCAATATAGAACTCCCCTATGACCCAGCAGCCCCACTGTTGGGTATCTATCCAAAAGCCCACAAACAAAATCACAGTAATGCCACCAGCACAACAATGTTCATGGCAGCACAATTTGTCATAGCGAGAAGCTGGAACCAACCCAGATGCCCCTCCATAGATGAATGGATCAGGAAAATGTGGTACATTTACACAATGGAATTTTATGCCTCTATCAGAAAGAATGACATTGTTCCATTTCTAAAGAAATGGAAGGACTTGGAAAAAGTTATACTAAGTGAAGTGAGCCAGACCCAAAGAAACATGGACTCTATGGCCTCCCTTATTGGGAATAATTAGTACAGGTTTAGGCAAGCCATAGCAGAGCATCACAAGGCCCAATAGCTATACCCTTAGAAACACATAAGATGATGCTAATTGAAATGAACTCCATGTTATGGAAACAAGTGATATATCACAGTTGTAACCAATTTCAACGTCCTATGTGTATGTGTAGTTTCTATTATTGATAATGTTTTGTATCACCTTCATATGTTTGTACCTACACTATCTCTGTAATCTTATCTGAGTATATTGGAAACCGTGTTGACTGGTATTGGAAGTAGGAAATTCAAAGGGAATACCAAATTCGAGAGACACAGGGTAAAAAAAAGAAAAATGACTACAAAAGCAATACTTGCAAAACTGTTTGGTGTAAGTGAACTGAACACCAGGGGGGAGGAGGGAAAGGGGGGGAGGGAGGGAGCCATGAGGGACAAGGCAACAAACAGTACAAGAAATGTATCCAATGCCCAACGTATGATACTGTAACCTCTCTGTACGTCAGATTGATAATAAAAATTTGAGAAAAAAAAAGGAAAAAAAAAACATTTAAATACACACACACAAAAAAAAATCTGGATTGTGGTGAGGGAAGAGAGCAAAAAGCTCATTTAGGACCTGAACTTACGAAGGGGGTAGGCAGCTGTATATCAGGGAGTACCCCTTCTGAGAATAAAAACAGCTGGAGCTTGTTAAGGTAATTACACAGGGGAAAGGATAATGCACTGGGAACTCCTCAGTGCAGCTCTATATTAGGGAGTATCCCTTCTGAGAATAAAAACAGCTGGAGCTTGTTAAGGTAATTACACAGGGGAAAGGATAATGTACTGGGAACTCCTCAGAACAATCTGATTTGTGGTGAGGGGAGAGAGATAAAAGCTCATTTAGGAACGACATGAACATGCTGCGTAGATAGCTGTTTATCAGTTAATATCTCCACTGAGATTAAGAAACTCAGTAGCTTAAGAAATTAAGTACTTCCTGGTATGGTTACTGTACTGGTAACTCCACAAAAGAATCTGGATTGTGGTGAGGGAACAGAGAAAAAAGCTCATTTAAGACCTGCACTTACGAAGGGGGTAGGCAGCTGTATATCAGGGAGTAAACCTTCTGAGAATTAAAAGAGCTGGGGCATGTTAAGGTAATTACACAGGGGAACGGATAATGTACTGGGAACTCCTCAGAAGAATCTGATTTGTGGTGAGGGGAGAGAGATAAAAGGTCATTTAAGAACGACATGAACTTGCTGCTTAGGTAGCTGTTTACCAGTAAATATCTCCACTGCGATTAATAAAAGCAGTAGCTTAATAAAGTAAGTACTTCCTGGTATGGTTACTGTACTGGTAACTCCCCAAAGGAATCTGGATTGTGGTGAGGGAACAGAGAAAAAAGCTCATTTAGGACCTGCACTTCCGAAGGGGTTAGGCAGCTGTATATCAGGGAGTAAACCTTCTGAGAATAAAAACAGTTGGAGCTTGTTACGGTAATTACACAGGGGAAAGGATAATGTACTGGGAACTCCTCAGAAGAATCTGATTTGTGGTGAGGGGAGAGAGATAAAAGCTCATTTAGGAACGAAATGAACATGCTGCGTAGGTAGCTGTTTATCACTAAATATCTCCACTGAGATTAAGAAAAGCAGTAGCTTAATAAATTAAGTACTTCCTGGTATGGTTACTGTACTGGTAACTCCCCAAAAGAATCTGGATTGTGGTGAGGGAACAGAGAAAAAAGATCATTTAGGACCTGCACTTACGAAGAAGGTAGGCAGCTGTATATCAGGGAGTATCCCTTCTGAGAATAAAAACAGCTGGATCTTGTTTAGGGAATTACACAGGGGAAAGGATAATGTACTGGGAACTCCTCAGAAGAATCTGATTTGTGGTGAGGGGAGAGAGATAAAATCTCATTTAGGAACGACATGAACATGCTGCGTAGGTAGCTGTTTATCAGTAAATATCTCCACTGAGATTAAGAAAAGCAGTAGCTTAATAAATTAAGTACTTCCTGGTATGGTTACTGTACTGGTAACTACTCAAAAGAATCTGGATTGTGGTGAGGGAGTAGAGAAAAAAGCTCATTTAGGACCTGCACTTACGAAGGGTTAGGCAGCTGTATATCAGGGAGAATCCCTTCTGAGAATAAAAACAGCTGGAGCTTGTTAAGGTAATTACACAGGGGAAAGGATAATGTACTGGGAACTCCTCAGAAGAATCTGATTTGTGGTGAGGGGAGAGAGATAAAAGCTCATTTAGGAACGACATGAACATTCTGCGTAGGTAGCTGTTTATCAGTAAATACCTACACTGAGATTAAGAAAAGCAGAAGCTTAATAAATTAAGTACTTCCTGGTATGGTTACTGTACTGGGAACTCCCCAAAAGAATCTGGATTGTGGTGAGGGAACAGAGAAAAAAGCTCATTTAGGACCTGCACTTACGGAGGGGGTAGGCAGCTGTATATCAGGGAGTATCCCTTCTGAGAATAAAAACAGCTGGAGCTTGTTAAGGTAATTACACAGGGGAAAGGATAATGTACTGGGAACTCCTCAGAAGAATCTGATTTGTGGTGAGGGGAGAGAGATAAATGCTCATATAGGAACGACATGAACATGCTGCGTAGGTAGCTGTTTATCAGTAAATATCTCCACTGAGATTCAGAAAAGCAGTAGCCTAATAAATTAAGTACTTCCTGGTATGGTTACTGTACTGGTAACTCCCCAAAAGAATCTGGATTGTGGTGAGGGAACAGAGAAAAAAGCTCATTTAGGACATCCACTTAAGAAGGGGGATGGCAGCTGTATATCAGGGAGTATCTCTTCTGAGAATAAAAACAGCTGGAGCTTTTTAAGTTAATTACACAGGGGAAAGGATTATGTACTGGGAACTCCTCAGAAGAATCTGATTTGTGGTGAGGGGAGAGATCTAAAAGCTCATTTAGGAACGACATGAAAATGCTGCGTGGGTAGCTGTTTATCAGTAAATATCACCACTGAGATTAAGAAAAGCAGTAGCTTAATAAATTAAGTACTTCCTGGTATGGTTACTGTACTGATAACTCCCCAAAAGAATCTGGATTGTGGTGAGGGAACCCAGAAAAAAGCTCATTTTGGACCTGCACTTACAAGGCGGTAGGCAGCTGTTTATCAGGAGTAAACCTTCTGAGAATAAAAACAGACGGAGCTTGTTAAGGTAATTACACAGGGGAAAGGATAATGTACTGGGAACTCTTCAGAAGAATCTGGATTGTGGTGAGGGAACAGAGAAAAAAGCTCATTTAGGACCTGCACTTACGAAATGGGTAGGCAGCTGTATATCAGGGAGTAAACCTTCTGAGAATAAAAACAGCTGGAGCTTGTTAAGGTAATTACACAGGGGAAAGGATAATGTACTGGGAACTCCTCAGAAGAATCTGATTTGTGGTGAGGGGAGAGAGATAAAAGCTCATTTAGGAACGACATGAACAGGTTGCGTAGTTAGCTGTTTATCAGTCAATATCTCCACTGAGATTAAGAAAAGCAGTAGCTTAATAAATTAAGTACTTCCTGGTATGGTTACTGTACTGGTAACTCCCCAAAAGAATCGGGATTGTGGTGAAGGAACAGAGAAAAAAGCTCATTTAGGACCTGCACTTATGAAGGATATAGGCAGCAGTATATCAGGAAGTATCCCTTCTGAGAATAAAAACAGCTGGAGCTTGTTAAGGTAATTACACAGGGGAAAGGATAATGTACTGGGAACTCCTCAGAAGAATCTGATTTGTGGTGAGGGGAGAGAGATAAAAGCTCATTTAGGAACGACATGAACATGCTGCGTAGGTAGCTGTTTATCAGTAAATATCTCCACTGAGATTAAGAAAAGCAGTAGCTTAATAAATTAAGTACTTCCTGGTATGGTTACTGTACTGGTAAATCCCCAAAAGAATCTGGATTGTGGTGAGGGAACAGAGAAAAAAGCTCCTTTAGGACCTGCACTTACGAAGGGGGTAGGCAGCTGTATATCAGGGAGTATCCTTGCTGAGAATAAAAACAGCTGGAGCTTGTTAAGGTAATTACACAGGGGAAAGGATAATGTACTGGGAACTCCTCAGAAGAATCTGATTTGTGGTGAAGGGAGAGAGATAAAAGCTCATTTAGGAACGACATGAAAATGCTGCGTAGGTAGCTGTTTATCAGTAAATATCTCCACTGAGACTAAGAAAAGCAGTAGCTTAATAAATTAAGTACTTCCTGGTATGGTTACTGTACTGGTAACTCCCCAAAAGAATCTGGATTGTGATACTTAATCTTTGATAAAGGAGGTAAAACAATAGTATGGAAGATAGATAGCCTCTTTAACAAGTGGTGTGTGCAAAACTGGCTCAACACATGCAACAAACTAAAACTAGATCCTTATATATCACCCTGCACCAAAATCAATTCCAAATGGATTAAAGACCTTGAAATCAAAACAGGCACCCTGAAGACACTAAAGGAAGGAGTAGGAGAAACACTTGGGCTCCTTGGCACAGGACAGAACTTCCTTAACAAAGACCCTGAAAGGCTACAAATCAAAGAAAGGTTGGACAAATGGGACTGCATCAAACTCCAAAGCTTCTGCACGGCGAAGGACATAGCTCTCAAGATAAACAGAAAGCCCACAGACTGGGAGAAGATCTTTACCGGACATTCAACAGACAAAGGCCTCATCTCTAAAATATATGCAGGACTAAAAAAATTACCTTCTTCCAAAACAAAACTGCAAAGAACCAATAGCCCCCTCATCAAGTGGGCTAAAGAATTACAAAGAAACTTCTCTGATGAGGAAATGAGAATGGCCAATAGACATATGAAAAAAATGCTCTACATCACTGGCCATAAAGTAAATGCAAATCAAAACAACATTGAGATTCCATCTCACCCCAGCAAGAATGTCATATATCAAGAAAACTAATAATAACAATTGTTGGAGGGGATGTGGCCAAAAGGGAACCCTACTTCATTGTTGGTGGGAATGTAAACTGGTTCAGCCACTCTGGCAAGCAGTATGGAGATTCCTCAGAAGGCTCAATATAGAACTCCCCTATGACCCAGCAGCCCCACTGTTGGGTATCTATCCAAAAGCCCACAAACAAAATCACAGTAATGCCACCAGCACAACAATGTTCATGGCAGCACAATTTGTCATAGCGAGAAGCTGGAACCAACCCAGATGCCCCTCCATAGATGAATGGATCAGGAAAATGTGGTACATTTACACAATGGAATTTTATGCCTCTATCAGAAAGAATGACATTGTTCCATTTCTAAAGAAATGGAAGGACTTGGAAAAAGTTATACTAAGTGAAGTGAGCCAGACCCAAAGAAACATGGACTCTATGGCCTCCCTTATTGGGAATAATTAGTACAGGTTTAGGCAAGCCATAGCAGAGCATCACAAGGCCCAATAGCTATACCCTTAGAAACACATAAGATGATGCTAATTGAAATGAACTCCATGTTATGGAAACAAGTGATATATCACAGTTGTAACCAATTTCAACGTCCTATGTGTATGTGTAGTTTCTATTATAGATAATGTTTTGTATCACCTTCCTATGTTTGTACCTACACTATCTCTGTAATCTTATCTGAGTATATTGGAAACCGTGTTGACTGGTATTGGAAGTAGGAAATTCAACGGGAATACCAAATTCGAGAGACACAGGGTAAAAAAAAGAAAAATAACTACAAAAGCAATACTTGCAAAACTGTTTGGTGTAAGTGAACTGAACACCAGGGGGGAGGAGGGAAAGGGGGGGAGGGAGGGGGCCATGAGGGACAAGGCAACAAACAGTACAAGAAATGTATCCAATGCCCAACGTATGATACTGTAACCTTTCTGTACGACAGTTTGATAATAAAAATTTGAGAAAAAAAAAGAAAAAAAAAACATTTAAATACACACACACAAAAAAAAATCTGGATTGTGGTGAGGGAAGAGAGCAAAAAGCTCATTTAGGACCTGAACTTACGAAGGGGGTAGGCAGCTGTATATCAGGGAGTATCCCTTCCGAGAATAAAAACAGCTGGAGCTTGTTAAGGTAATTACACAGGGGAAAGGATAATGCACTGGGAACTCCTCAGGGCAGCTCTATATTAGGGAGTATCCCTTCTGAGAATAAAAACAGCTGGAGCATGTTAAGGTAATTACACAGGGGAAAGGATAATGTACTGGGAACTCCTCAGAACAATCTGATTTGTGGTGAGGGGAGAGAGATAAAAGCTCATTTAGGAACGACATGAACATGCTGCGTAGATAGCTGTTTATCAGTTAATATCTCCACTGAGATTAAGAAACTCAGTAGCTTAATAAATTAAGTACTTCCTAGTATGGTTACTGTACTGGTAACTCCAGAAAAGAATCTGTATTGTGGTGAGGGAACAGAGAAAAAAGCTCATTTAAGACCTGCACTTACGAAGGGGGTAGGCAGCTGTATATCAGGGAGTAAACCTTCTGAGAATAAAAAGAGCTGGGGCATGTGAAGGTAATTAAACAGGGGAACGGATAATGTACTGGGAACTCCTAAGAAGAATCTGATTTGTGGTGAGGGGAGAGAGATAAAAGGTCATTTAAGAACGACATGAACTTGCTGCTTAGGTAGCTGTTTACCAGTAAATATCTCCACTGCGATTAATAAAAGCAGTAGCTTAATAAAGTAAGTACTTCCTGGTATGGTTACTGTACTGGTAACTCCCCAAAGGAATCTGGATTGTGGTGAGGGAACAGAGAAAAAAGCTCATTTAGGACCTGCACTTACGAAGGGGCTAGGCAGCTGTATATCAGGGAGTAAAGCTTCTGAGAATAAAAACAGTTGGAGCTTGTTACGGTAATTACACAGGGGAAAGGATAATGTACTGGGAACTCCTCAGAAGAATCTGATTTGTGGTGAGGGGAGAGAGATAAAAGCTCATTTAGGAACGAAATGAACATGCTGCGTAGGTAGCTGTTTATCAGTAAATATCTCCACTGAGATTAAGAAAAGCAGTAGCTTAATAAATTAAGTACTTCCTGGTATGGTTACTGTACTGGTAACTCCCCAAAAGAATCTGGATTGTGGTGAGGGAACAGAGAAAAAAGATCATTTAGGACCTGCACTTACGAAGGGTTAGGCAGCTGTATATCAGGGAGAATCCCTTCTGAGAATAAAAACAGCTGGAGCTTGTTAAGGTAATTACACAGGGGAAAGGATAATGTACTGGGAACTCCTCAGAAGAATCTGATTTGTGGTGAGGGGAGAGAGATAAAATCTCATTTAGGAACGACATGAACATGCTGCGTAGGTAGCTGTTTATCAGTAAATATCTCCACTGAGATTAAGAAAAGCAGTAGCTTAATAAATTAAGTACTTCCTGGTATGGTTACTGTACTGGTAACTCCCCAAAAGAATCTGGATTGTGGTGAGGGAGTAGAGAAAAAAGCTCATTTAGGACCTGCACTTTCGAAGGGTTAGGCAGCTGTATATCAGGGAGAATCCCTTCTGAGAATAAAAACAGCTGGAGCTTGTTAAGGTAATTACACAGGGGAAAGGATAATGTACTGGGAACTCCTCAGAAGAATCTGATTTGTGCTGAGGGGAGAGAGATAAAAGCTCATATATGAACGAAATGAACATGCTGCATAGGTAGCTGTTTATCAGTAAATATCTCCACTGAGATTAAGAAAAGCAGTAGCTTAATAAATTACCTACTTCCTGGTATGGTTACTGTACTGGTAACTCCCCAAAACAATCTGGATATGGTGAGGGAACAGACAAAAAAAAGCTCATTTAGGAACTGCACTTAGGAAGGGGGTAGGCAGCTGTATATCAGGGAGTAAACCTTCTGAAAATAAAAACAGCTGGGGCTTGTTAAGGTAATTACACAGGGGAAAGGATAATGTACTGGGAACTTCTCAGAAGAATCTGATTTGTGGTGAGGGGAGAGAGATAAAAGCTCATTTAGGAACGAAATGAATATGCTGCATAGGTAGCTGTTTATCAGTAAATATCTCCACTGAGATTAAGAAAAGCAGTAGCTTAATAAATTAAGTACTTCCTGGTATGGCTACTGTACTGGTAACTCCCCAAAAGAATCTGGATTGTGGTGAGGGAACAGAGAAAAAAGCTCATTTAGGACCTGCAGTTACGAAGGGGGTAGCTAGCTGTATATCAGGGAGTAAACCGTCTGAGAATAAAAACAGCTAGAGCTTGTTAAGGTAATTACACAGGGGAAAGAATAATGTACTGGGAACTCCTCAAGAGAATCTGATTTGTGGTGAGGAGAGAGAGATAAAAGCTCATTTATGAACGACATGAACATGCTGCGTAGGTAGCTGTTTATCAGTAAATCTCCACTGAGATTAAGAAAAGCAGTAGCTTCATAAATTAAGTACTTCCTGGTATGGTTACTGTACTGGTAACTCCCCAAAAGAATCTGGATTGTTGTGAGGGAACAGAGAAAAAAGCTCATTTAGGACCTGCATTTACGAAGGGGGTAGGCAGCTGTATATCAGGGAGTAAACCTTCTAAGAATAAAAACTGCTGGAGCTTGTTAAGGTAATTACACCGGGGAAAGGATAATGTACTGGGAACTCCTCAGAAGAATCTGATTTGTGGTGAGGGGAGAGAGATAAAAGCTCATTTAGGAACGACATGAAAATGCTGCATAGGTAGCTGTTTATCAGTAAATATCTCCACTGAGATTAAGAAAAGCCGTAGCTTAATAAACTAAGTACTTCCTGGTATGGTTACTGTACTGGTAACTCCCCAAAAGAATCTGCATTGTGGTGAGGGAACAGAGAAAAAAGCTCATTTAGGACCTGAACTTACGAAGGGGGTAGGCAGCTGTGTATCAGGGAGTATCCCTTCTGAGAATAAAAACAGCTCGAGCTTGTTAAGGTAATTACACAGGGGAGAGGATAATGTACTGGGAATTCCTCAGAAGAATCTGATTTGCGGTGAGGGGATAGAGATAAAAGCTCATTTAGGAACGACATGAACATGCTGCGTAGGTAGCTGTTTATCAGTAAATATCTCCATTGAGATTAAGAAAAGCAGTAGCTTAATAAATTAAGTACTTCCTGGTATGGTTACTGTACTAGTAACTCCCCAAAAGAATCTGGATTGTGGTGAGGGAAGAGAGAAAAAAGCTTTTTTAGGACCTGCACTTACGAAGGGGGTAGGCAGCTGTATATCAGGGAGTATCCCTTCTGAGAATAAAAACAGCTCGTGCTTGTTAAGGTAATTGTTGGAGAATTAAAGTCTCCAACCAGTGGAAAAATTTGGCCCCGGCACGGTTACTCCGATGCCTCATTAGCACACTAATAGGCCCTTGGGAAAACATTCCCAGTAAGGAGTTTCTGGTGTTTGTGGGCCAAAGGTAGCCACCAGTTGTTGTGAGAATCTCCTTTTTTCCCCTACTTAGCAAGTCTCCTAGAGGAGACTTGCCTGGAGACTTGCTTGGAGACTTGCTTGACCAGCTGCCTTTAATGTTAGATTATCACAATAAACAGAAAAGTCTCCTCATTGTTATTTTCACAAGTACTTGAGAAGTCAAGATTGAGATAGTAGCTAGTAGATAATTATAGTTCTACCTAGGTTGCATACAATTCCTTACTTTGATATCAACAATCTTTGTAGTCACTACCTCCTGTAATTAGAAAGGCATTGTATCAAGTTCCTGCCCTCACAATAGGAAATGTCCTCCACTTCTGTATTTGAGACAAATGTCATGCTGTATTGATCTTTTACCCTGTAATTGTAAAATTGGTTTCTATCCCTATATAAACCCTGGCCCTCTTGGAATAAAGTATGCATTGGTTCACTCGCCTTGCATCCCCCGTGTCCTGATTTCGACTGCAGTTACCCAGGTTCAACATCTGGCGTTCGGACCCAGGGACCTGACAATTGATCCACAGGAGATTGCGGAACTACCTCGAGTGAGGTGAGAGATATTTTAATTCACAGGAGACAAGGGATCTGTGTGTAATTCACAGGAGACAAGGGATCTGTGTGGTGAGCTCCTATTCTTAAAAAATTACGGGGTTATGGGACAAGCTAAACCAACTCCATTTTCTAATTTTATCCACCATGTATTGAAACGGGACGGAGCTATGGTCTCGTGTTCACAAAGAGATGAGTGTGTACAGGTAGTGGAGTATAATCTATGGTTCCCAGAGGGAGATACTTTAGATTTAGAAGTCTGGGAACGAGTAGAGAATAATATGGAAAATGAATATCGGTGTGGAGACAAGGTTCCAGTTACATTTTGGTCTGTTTGGGCATTAATACATACAGCCGTGAGCATGATGTCTCCTGATGCTATCATAACATCAGCTGCTGAGCCAGAGGCTGACGTGGAAAAAGCTATGAAGGCTTATAATTTGTCCGGGGAGGTAAAAACTCAAATTTCGCAGGAGCTAAAAGACATGGCAACACCTGAACTATCTCCTGTCAGTTTTGTTAAAGAAAAATTAACATCAAATAAGCCTTCAGCCTCTACCTATGCTCCTTCAGAGAATGATGCTAATTTAGGCAGCTCAGCAGTGCAGTCAAAGTGCTACAGATGCTCTTTCGATCTGCCAGGGGCAGTCAGGAAGGTAAAAGTAAAGAACAAATAATTGCGGCCGCGGAGCCCACTTTTACTTAAATTAATCTAAGTCCTATGGTTCTGCTTTTCTCTCTTGCTATCAAACTTTTCCTGTCATTGAACCCCCTCCAACCAGAGGTGTGGCACAGCCCCGTCATTATCAAGATATTGACCAGATTCACTCAATTTAGGACAGCTGTAATACAGGGCCGTCTCATGGCTCCCTTCCAGTGAAGGAGGCTTCCCCATCATCTTTACTTTACAACCAGGCACTAGCAGGGGAGCTGACACTCCCTGTTTTAGTCCATCAGCCTGGAATTGGGGAAGGACTAGTGATTTTTCTTTTACTTCTCAAGAGAATTTTTACTGCAATTGCACTTTTAATTTGCGCCTGCGCTACATGTTTCATGTGTCTTTGTCCTTGTTTGATTAGTTGTGTTTCGTGTGGAGTGCTAAATTGGGAAAAAAGTCCTCTGGGGGGCGGCCTCGGCAGGTTGATTGCCAGGGGATGGAAATCTCCACTGGGGAGGATCCCCCTGAAAATTTTCAGGGCCCTATGGACTTTCCATCACTCTGGCTGGCAGCTTGTGGACGCTGGACATGCCATCCAAGGCGTTTAAAAGCCTCTGTTTCTATGTTCTGTTTTGTCTTGACTAGTTTTGTCTTTGAGATTGGTACCAGTTTTAAACATAAACTTTTGTTTCCCTTATTTCTGTTGTCCATTTACATGTCTATGGGCAAAACATTTACTAGGTTCTGTGTCTCCTTCTGCAAGAAGGCAGAAAAAGTGCAGGCTGCTAAGAGCTGAGTTCAAACAGCTGGCTAGGCTAATCTTAGCCTGAGAGTAAACACTAAGAGTCAAGTGCTAGGTGGACTCAGTAATACTCCAGGGGACCCCAACCCAGTTATCTTCAGTGTTTAGCATGCTAAGATACTTTGCTAAAACTAATAGGCCCTAGCAAATAAGACTAAACAATGCTAAAATCATTCATTAAAGGTTTTGTTTTAAGTTTTGGTCATTACAAGAGTAAGATTGGAAAATATACCTTTTGCCACTAAAAAATGTACGGCTGATAGTTGTTTGGACTGCTTTTAAGTTCTGTTTACATTAATACCTACATATGTGAATGTATGTATGTGTGTGTGCGCGCGCACAAATGTATGTGGGTGTGAATGTGTTCAAGATTAAAAAGGTATGATGTAAAAATAGGTTAGTTTAACTTTAAACTTCAAAAGATCATCAAATTTGGGCATTACCAAAAGCTTTAAAGGATTATTTATTTTAAAAGGAACTATAGTTAAAAATTCTTTAATTCATGGTTAAAAATAAATAAATAAATAAATAAATAAATAAGAACTTAGCATGGGCCCTTGAACCTATCCTCAGTAGTGAGGGGTAAACTGACAAAAGTGCAGTTTAGCCGATCCACGTGATGGGACAGCCGTAGGATGGCTTCCATTCATAGTGGGAGAGGGCAAGCTGGCCCCAAGGCAGTTCATCAAGCTCTAAGGAGTAGGATGGAGATAGGCCCATTCTATAGGACAGGCCAATGGAGGCCTTTCTTTTATTTCTTTTGTTTTCAGGTATAAACATTGGAAACCTCAGGGTAAAATGTATGATTTGACTGATACTTCTAAAACTGCCCCTTAGGATGGATTAAAATTGGAATATCTTAAATGAGAGTTAAAAGTTTATTTACCTGATATAACTCGATTTCTGTACAGGTTTGCAATTTGGATGTATCAAAAAGGCAAATATGCTAACTCTGAAATCTCATGGTTATAATTCTGGGGCACACTGCTAAGTGTACTCTTGTTACAATTGTTTTGGGTATCACTTTAATGAATCAGGTACTAAATTTTTTAAGTGTAAACTGTACTGTAACAGTAAGATTAACTATCTTAAGTCACATATAATCAGGTAAATATTTTAAAGTATATAAACTAATGGGGGATAGAAGTACACAACTTTCATTAACTCTCTGTATATAGGAAAATGCTGGGGGATAGAAGTACACAACTTTCATTAACTCTCTGTATATAGGAAAATGCTGGGGGATAGAAGTACACAACTTTCATTAACTCTCTGTATATAGGAAAATGGCTCTTTTAAAGCAGACAACCAGGAGGCAATGTGCCCCCTGGGCTTCAGTTTTTCTATGCAAATACAGGCTGAGGTAAAGGTGTGAAAGCCTCTACTTTAAAAGGTTTTAGAATGCCTTTCTAGATAAGAAATTTGGAAGTGAAAAACAAGCAGCATGAAGCAATGGGTGATACCTAGCCTCCAGATTTCTTTTAATACAACCAGGCTTGGTAAAAGACTTGAGATCAAAAATGTATTCTGAGATATGAAATTTAAAATGTTTGTTTTAAGTTGGATATAGGAAAACGATGGCTATCAAGATGATTGTTTAATTACTACTCCAGTTTGTTTTACAGGTTTTCAATAAAATGATTTATTATTTGCTGCACCTGATAAAAGTATTGTATCAAAATTGTTACAAATTTTGCCTTTAGACTTTCAACAGTATAATTTAATAACTGCCCCCGATAAAATTCATTTAAACAGAAGAACCATTTAAGTCTGGGATATTTAGTTAGAAGACAAGTAATTACCCCCCAATTAATAAAAATTCGTACTGAAGAGTTTAAAACTCTTAATAATTTTCAAAAGTTACTAGGGACATCAATTGGCTTTGCCCTTCCTTAGGAATTCTGGTAATTCCCAGAATTCCTAATCTATTTTCCATTCTTCAAGGAGATTCGGATTTATGTAGCCCTCAAAAAAAAAATTGACACGTCAGGAACTGCTCCTAATAAAATTTGGCAAATGGATGTAACACACATCCCTAAATTTGGCCGCTTACAATATGTGCATGTATCCATTGATACACATTCTTCTTTTATTTGGGCAACACCTCTACCAGGGGAAAAAGGGACTCATGTCATTCAACATTTACTAGAAACATTCGCAGTCATGGGGATTCCTTGTCAAATAAAAACTGACAATGCACCAGCTTATTCCAGTAAACAAGTACGAAAATTTTTAGAATTTCATAACATTTTTCATGTTACAGGAATTGAATACAATCCTCAAGGTCAAGGTATAGTAGAAAGAGCTCATTATACATTAAAAACACAAATTAAAAAACTAAAGAGGGGGAGTATGGATAGTACTGAGGGATATGCAACTTCTATGAAAATTATTTATAAAACAGCCCGAGCTGTTATGGCAGAAGCACTATTTGTCCTTAACTTTTTAAATTTGCCTCAAGGAGATGTATTAGCAAGAGCTGAGCGACACTTCCTAGCTCCGCCTATGCAAAACAAACCGCAGCCGGTTTGGATTAGATTGGGGGTTGGGCTAGATTGGGTCCCCGGGGAGTTGTTAACCCAGGGGCGAGGGTATGCTTATGTTTCTACAGGAGATGGCCGATCCTTCTGGCATCCACTCCGATGGGTCCGGCAACGAGTGCCCACAGAACATCAAGATCGGGACAAGACGTCCTCATCCAAGCGACGAGATGATCCCAATCCAAGCCATGGCTGCCCTCAGTCTCCGTAAAAAGCCTCGAAGAGCAAGTACAACCCCTTTACCCTCCTGGGGACAGGTAAAAGTTCTGGCTGATAAAGCCCAGAAGGTAGTAGCATCCACCGGAAAAGCGTTGACTCCTGAACACCTATTCCTGGCTATGTGTGCTCTGATAACCTGCAACTCTACTACGGCAGAGGCCACCTCAGAGGTAATGTATTGGGCCTATATTCCTAACCCTCCCTTATTACGTCCATATCTATGGACAGAAGCCCCCATCTCTGTTTCTACATCTATTCCCAACTTACTCTCTCCCCCTTACGGGTCCGGTACTCCAGTTTTTCCTATGGAAGAAGGACGGTCTTTTAACTTTTCTCACTCTCACTTCTCTAAGGCTATCTGCCTAGGCCGCTCCCCATGTTACCCTTTTAGATATCAATATTGGATTCAGCATGGAGGTTCATATAACTCCAGTAGAACTCGGCTAATTAGACTGTCTTCCTGGTCTGTGGGATCTCATACCTATAAATTAGATAATTATCCTATCCCTGCTGGCCTACCTAAATGTGACAATTTTACTTACCTGAACCTGAACTTTACTGAAAGACGTTGGGAAAATTGTCGAGGAATTTTTCCAACTATTTGGAATACATCCCAACATACTTGGTATGATTGGGGACCTTTTGGTGTGTGGTTGCAAAACTGCACTGAATATAACTCATCTTGTGACCCTACTTTAACTATGAACATGTCCAATGCCATGTCTCCTAAACAGCTTTTAGGGTGGTTTGGAGCAGGCTTTGGTGACCCCCGGCCTGCTCTCGCCCATGGAGACAGGCTATTTCCTCCACAACGTCATCTCTGGAAATTGGCAGCTTCTCTGGCTCCTGTATTGCTGGCCAATGGAACTTACTCAGGAACTAAAGGATCCTCGGCCTCCTACAACTTCACAGTTGTAAAGACCTATAATATCTCTGCTTGTGTTCATTTTCCACAAGTACTGATGGTCGGCCCCATAAACATAACTAAGAATGCCATTACCTGCATAAATTGTAAATTGTATACTTGCTTGAATAACAATGTCACCTTTAATTTTAGTCAAGATAGGATCATGATTTTAACCCAGCGCAACTCCCTTTGGGTTCCTGTTCGCATGCATCGTCCCTGGGCTGGAGGACCTGTACAAGGATTGGTAATGCAGTTTTTCAAGCGGCTTCTGAGGAGGAGTCGTCGTGCCATTGGACTGATTATTGCAGGACTCGTTGGACTGATTGCCATTGCTACAACTGCAGCAGTATCCGGAGCCGCATTGCGACAATCTGTACAAACTCATGACTTTATGGTGCAGTGGCACCAGGACTCCCACAATTTGTGGCAACACCAGCTGGAAGTAAATGCCCACCTTCAAGATGAGATAGAAGCTGTCAAAGGAGGAGTGTTTTGGCTTGGACAGAAATATCTGGCTTTACAGCAACGATTGTTTTTGACTTGCGATTGGAATTCTAGTCATGTCTGTGTAACACCTTATAAATATAATGCCTCTGAATGTGAATGGAATGATATACAAATGCTTATAGATGGAGCCCTACTAAATGGTACGTTAAGTGAACAAAGCTTGTACAGGGAGGTTTTTGAAGCTTTTCAAAAGGAATTGCCAGATGCCTCTTCTATTGATGATATAGCCCAAGGACTAGCTCAGACCTTAGAAGGATTAGACCCTAGGGGGTGGTGGCAAAGTATTACCCATAGTGTTGGAAGTGCCTCTATTGCCTTGATAATTATGTTAAGTGTCTTTTTCTTAGGATATTGTTCCATCATAGCTATAATGAAGAGTTTCACTAGGAATAATTCCTCTGATGTTTTACTAACTGCCCTTAAACTTTCTAGAGAAGCGGCTGTGGAAAATTAATAAAAAAGGGGGAATTGTTGGAGAATTAAAGTCTCCAACCAGTGGAAAAATTTGGCCCCGGCAGGGTTACTCCGATGCCTCATTAGCACACTAATAGGCCCTTGGGAAAACATTCCCAGTAAGGAGTTTCTGGTGTTTGTGGGCCAAAGGTAGCCACCAGTTGTTGTGAGAATCTCCTTTTTTCCCCTACTTAGCAAGTCTCCTAGAGGAGACTTGCCTGGAGACTTGCTTGGAGACTTGCTTGACCAGCTGCCTTTAATGTTAGATTATCACAATAAACAGAAAAGTCTCCTCATTGTTATTTTCACAAGTACTTGAGAAGTCAAGATTGAGATAGTAGCTAGTAGATAATTATAGTTCTACCTAGGTTGCATACAATTCCTTACTTTGATATCAACAATCTTTGTAGTCACTACCTCCTGTAATTAGAAAGGCATTGTATCAAGTTCCTGCCCTCACAATAGGAAATGTCCTCCACTTCAGTATTTGAGACAAATGTCATGCTGTATTGATCTTTTACCCTGTAATTGTAAAATTGGTTTCTATCCCTATATAAACCCTGGCCCTCTTGGAATAAAGTATGCATTGGTTCACTCGCCTTGCATCCCCCGTGTCCTGATTTCGACTGCAGTTACCCAGGTTCAACAGGTAATTACACAGGGGAAAGGATAATGTACTGGGAATTCCTCAGAAGAATCTGATTTGCGGTGAGGGGAAGGAGATAAAAGCTCATTTGGAACGACATGAACATGCTGCGTCGGTAGCTGTTTATCACTAAATATCTCCATTGAGATTAAGAAAAGCAGTAGCTTAATAAATTAAGTACTTCCTGGTATGGTTACTGTACTGGTAACTCCCCAAAAATATCTGGATTGTGGTGAGGGAACAGAGAAAAAAGCTCATTTAGGACCTGCACTTACGAAGGGGGTAGGCAGCTGTATATCAGGGAGTAAACCTTCTGAAAATAAAAACAGCGGGAGCTTTTTAAGTTAATTACACAGGGGAAAGGATAATGTACTGGGAACTCGTCAGAAGAATCTAATTAGTGGTGAGGGGAGAGAGATAAAAGCTCATTTAGGAACGACATGAAAATGCTGCATAGGTAGCTGTTTATCAGTAAATATCTCCAATGAGATTAAGAAAAGCAGTAGCTTAATACATTAAGTACTTCCTGGTGTGGTTACTGTACTGGTAACTCCCCAAAAGAATTTGGATTGTGGTGAGGGAACAGAGAAAAAAGCTCATTTAGAACCTGCACTTATGAAGGGGGTAGGCAGCTGTATATCAGGGAGTATCCCTTCTGAGAATAAAAACTGCTGCAGCATGTTAAGGTAATTACACAGGGGAAAGGATAATGTACTGGGAACTCCTCAGAAGAATCTGATGTGTGGTGAGGGGAGAGAGATAAAAGCTCATTTAAGAACGACATGAACATGCCTAGGTAGCTATTTATAAGTAAATATCTCCACTGAGATTAAGAAAAGCAGTAGCTTAATAAATTAAGTACATCCTGGTATGGTTACTGTACTGGTAACTCCCCAAAAGAATCTGGATTGTGGTGAGGGAACAGAGAATAAAGCTCATTTAGGACCTGCAATTACAAAGGGGGTAGGCAGCTATATATCAGGAGTAAACCTTCTGAGAATAAAAACAGCTGTAGCTTGTTAAGGTAATTACACGGGGGAAAGGATAATGTACTGGGAACTCCTCAGAAGAATCTGATTTGTGGTGAGGGGAGAGAGATAAAAGCTCATTTAGGAACGACATGAACATGCTGAGTAGGTAGCTGTTTATCAGTAAATATCTCCACTGAGATTAAGAAAAGCAGTATCTTAATAAATTAAATACTTCCTGGTATGGTTACTGTACTGGAAACTCCCCAAAAGAGTCTGGATTGTGGTGAGGGAACAGAGAAAAAAGCTCATTTAGGACGTGCACTTACGAAGGGGGTAGGCAGCTGTATAGCAGGGAGTAAACCTTCTGAGAATAAAAACAGCTGGATCTTGTTAAGGTAATTACACCGCGGATAGGATAATGTACTGGGAACTCCTCAGAAGAATCTGATTTGTGGTGAGGAGAGAGAGATAATAGCTCATTTAGGAACGACAGGAACATGCTGCGTAGGTAGCTGTTTATCAGTAAATATCTCCACTGAGATTAAGAAAAGCAGTAGCTTAATAAATTAAGTACTTCCTGGTACGGTTACTGCACTGGTAACTCCCCAAAAGAATCTGGATTGTGGTGAGGGAACAGGGAAAAAAGCTCATTTAGGACCTGCACTTACGAAGGGGGTAGGCAGCTGTATATCAGGGAGTAAAACTTCTGAGAATAAAAAAAGCTGGAGCTTGTTAAGGTAATTACACAGGGGAAAGGATAATGTACTGGGAGCTCCTCAGAAGAATCTGATTTGTGGTGAGGGGAGAGAGATAAAAGCTCATTTAGGAACGACATGAAAATGCTGCGTAGGTAGCTGTTTATCAGTAAATATCTCCACTGAGATTAAGAAAAGCAGTAGCTTAATAAATTAAGTAATTCCTGTTGTGGTGACTGTACTGGTAACTCCCCAAAAGAATCTGGATTGTGGTTAGGGAACAGAGAAAAAAGCTCATTTAGAACCTGCACTTACGTAGGGGGTATGCAGCTGTATATCAGGGAGTATCCCTTCTAAGAATAAAAACAGCTGGAGCTTGTTAAGGTAATTACACAGGAGAAAGGATAATGTACTGGGAACTCCTCAGAAGAATCTGATTTGTGGTGAGGGGAGAGAGATAAAAGCTCATTTATGAACGACATGAAAATGCTGCATAGGTAGCTGTTTATCAGTAAATATCGCCACTGAGATTAAGAAAAGCAGTAGCTTAATAAATTAAGTACTTCCTGGTATGCTTACTGAACTGGGAACTCCCCAAAAGAACCTGGATTGTGGTGAGGGAACAGAGAAAAAAGCTCATTTAGGACCTGCATTTACGAATGTAGTAGGCAGCTGTATATCAGGGAGTAAACCGTCTGAGAATAAAAAGAGCTGGATTTTGTTATGGTAATTACACAGGAGAAAGGATAATGTACTGGGAACTCCTCAGAAGAATCTGATTTGTGGTGAGGGGAGAGAGATAAAAGCTCATTTATGAACGACATGAACATGCTGCGTAGTTAGCTGATTATCAGTAAATATCTCCACTGAGATTAAGAAAAGCAGTAGCTTAATAAATTAAGTACTTCCTGGTATGGTTACTGTACTGGTAACTCCCCAATAGGATCTGGATTGTGGTGAGGGAAGAGAGATAAAAGCTCATTTAGGAACTGCACATACGAAGGGGGTAGGCAGCTGTATATCAGGGAGTATCCCTTCTGAGAATAAAAACAGCTGGAGCTTGTTAAGGTAATTACACAAGGGAAAGGATAATGTACTGGGAACTCCTCAGAAGAATCTGATTTGTGGTGAGGGGAGAGAGATAAAAGCTCATTTAGGAACGACATGTACATGCTGCTTAGGTAGCTGTTTATCTGTAAATATCTCCATTGAGATTAAGAAAAGCAGTAGCTTAATAAATTAAGTACTTCCTGGTATGGTTACTGTACTGGTAACTCGCCAAACGAATCTGGATTGTGGTGAGGGAAGAGAGAAAAAAGCTTATTTAGGACCTGCACTTACGAAGGGGGTAGGCAGCTGTATATGAGAGAGTATCCCTTCTGAGAATAAAAACAGCTCGAGCTTGTTAAGGTAATTGTTGTAGAATTAAAGTCTCCAACCAGTGGAAAACTTTGGTCCCGGCACGGTTACTCCGATGCCTCATTAGCACACTAATAGGCCCTTGGGAAAACATTCCCAGTAAGGATTTTCTGGTGTTCATGGGCCAAAGGTAGCCACCAGTTGTTGTGAGAATCTCCTTTTTTCCCCTACTTAGCAGGTCTCCTAGAGGAGACTTGCCTGGAGACTTGCTTGGAGACTTGCTTGACCAGCTGCCTTTAATGTTAAATTATCACAATAAACAGAAAAGTCTCCTCATTGTTATTTTCACAAGTACTTGAGAAGTCAAGATTGAGATAGTAGCTAGTAGATAATTATAGTTCTACCTAGGTTGCATACAATTCCTTACTTTGATATCAACAATCTTTGTAGTCACTACCTCCTGTAATTAGAAAGGCATTGTATCAAGTTCCTGCCCTCACAATAGGAAATGACCTCCACTTCAGTATTTGAGACAAATGTCATGCTGTATTGATCTTTTACCCTGTAATTGTAAAATTGGTTTCTATCCCTATATAAACCCTGGCCCTCTTGGAATAAAGTATGCATTGGTTCACTCGCCTTGCATCCCCCGTGTCCTGATTTCGACTGCAGTTACCCAGGTTCAACAGGTAATTACACAGGGGAAAGGATAATGTACTGGGAATTCCTCAGAAGAATCTGATTTGCGGTGAGGGGAGAGAGATAAAAGCTCATTTGAAACGACATGAACATGCTGCGTCGGTAGCTGTTTATCACTAAATATCTCCATTGAGATTAAGAAAAGCAGTAGCTTAATAAATTAAGTACTTCCTGGTATGGTTACTGTACTGGTAACTCCCAAAAATATCTGGATTGTGGTGAGGGAACAGAGAAAAAAGCTCATTTAGGACCTGCACTTACGAAGGGGGTAGGCAGCTGTATATCAGGGAGTATCCCTTCTGAAAATAAAAACAGCGGGAGCTTTTTAAGTTAATTACACAGGGGAAAGGATAATGTACTGGGAACTCCTCAGAAGAATCTAATTAGTGGTGAGGGGAGAGAGATAAAAGCTCATTTAGGAACGACATGAAAATGCTGCATAGGTAGCTGTTTATCAGTAAATATCTCCACTGAGATTAAGAAAAGCAGTAGCTTAATAAATTAAGTACATCCTGGTATGGTTACTGTTCTGGTAACTCCCCAAAAGAATCTGGATTGTGGTGAGGGAACAGAGAATAAAGCTCATTTAGGACCTGCAATTACAAAGGGGGTAGGCAGCTATATATCAGGAGTAAACCTTCTGAGAATAAAAACAGCTGTAGCTTGTGAAGGTAATTACACAGGGGAAAGGATAATGTACTGGGAACTCCCCAGAAGAATCTGATTTTTGGTGAGGGGAGAGAGATAAAAGCTCATTTAGGAACGACATGAACATGCTGAGTAGGTAGCTGTTTATCAGTAAATATCTCCACTGAGATTAAGAAAAGCAGTATCTTAATAAATTAAATACTTCCTGGTATGGTTACTGTACTGGAAACTCCCCAAAAGAATCTGGATTGTGGTGAGGGAACAGAGAAAACAGCTCATTTAGGACGTGCACTAACGAAGGGGGTAGGCAGCTGTATATCAGGGAGTATCCCTTCTGAGATTAAAAACAGCTGGAGCTTGTTAAGGCAATTTGACAGGGGAAAGGATAATGTACTGGGAACTCCTCAGAAGAATCTGATTTGTGGTGAGGGGAGAGAGATAAAAGCTCATTTAGGAACGGCATGAACATGCTGCGTAGGTAGCTGTTTATCAGTAAATATCTCCACTGAGATTAAGAAAAGGAGTAGCTTAATAAATTAAGTACTTCCTGGTATGGTTACTGTACTGGTAACTCCCGAAAAGAATCTGGATTGTGGTGAGGGAACAGAGAAAAAAATTCATTTAGGACCTGCATTTACGAAGGGTTTAGGCAGCTGTATATCAGGGAGTAAACCTTCTGAGAATAAAAACAGCTGGAGCTTGTTAAGGTAATTACACAGGGGAAAGGATAATGTACTGGGAACTCCTCAGAAGAATCTGATTTGTGGTGAGGGGAGAGAGAAAAAGCTCATTTAAGAACGACATGAACATGCTGCGTAGGTAGCTGTTTATCAGTAAATATCTCCACTGTGATTAAGAAAAGCAGTAGCTTAATAAATTAAGTACTTCCTGGTATGGTTACTGTTCTGGTAACTCCCCAAAAGAATCTGGATTGTGGTTAGGGAACAGAGAAAAAAGCTAATTTAGGACGTACACTTACGAAGGGGGTAGGCAGCTGTATATCAGGGAGTATCCCTTCTGAGAATAAAAACAGCTGAAGCTTGTTAAGGAAATTACACAGGGGAAAGGATAATGTACTGGGAACTTCTCAGAAGAATCTTATTTGTGGGGAGGGGAGAGAGATAAAAGCACATTTAGGAACGACATGAACATGCTGCATATGTAGCTGTTTATCAGTAAATTTCTCCACTGAGATTAAGAAAAGCAGTAGCTTAATAAATTAATTACTTCCTGGTATGGTTACTGTACTGGTAACTCCCCAAAAGAATCTGGATTGTGGTGAGGGAACAGAGAAAAAAGCTCCTTTAGGACCTGCACGTACGAAGGGGGTAGGCAGCTGTATATCAGGGAGTAAACTTTCTGAGAATAAAAACAGCTGGAGCTTGTTAAGGTAATTACACAGGGGAAAGGATAATGTACTGGGAACTCCTAAGAAGAATCTGAATTGTGGTGAGGGGAGAGAGATAAAAGCTCATTTAAGAACGACAAGAACATGCTGTGTACATAGCTGTTTATAAGTAAATATCTCCACTTAGATTAAGAAAAGCAGTAGCTTAATAAATTAAGTACTTCCTGGTATGGTTACTGTACAGGTAAATCCCCAAAAAATCTGGATTGTGCTGAGGGAACAGAGAAAAAAGCTCATTTAGGACCTGCACTTACGAAGGGGTTAGGCAGCTGTATATCAGGGAGTAAAAATTCTGAGAAGAAAAACAGCGGGAGCTTGTTAAGGTAATTACACAGGGGAAAGGATAATTTACTGGGAACTCCTAAGAAGAATCTGATTTGTGGTGAGGGGAGAGAGATAAAAGCTCATTTAGGAACGACATGAAAATGCTGCGTAGGTAGCTGTTTATCAGTAAATATCTCCACTGAGATTAAGAAAAGCAGTAGCTTAATAAATTAAGTAATTCCTGGTGTGGTGACTGTACTGGTAACTCCCCAAAAGAATCTGGATTGTGGTGAGGGAACAGAGAAAAAAGCTCATTTAGAACCTGCACTTACGAAGGGGATATGCAGCTGTATATCAGGGAGTATCACTTCTAAGAATAAAAACAGCTGGAGCTTGTTAAGGTAATTACACAGGAGAAAGGATAATGTACTGGGAACTCCTCAGAAGAATCTGATTTGTGGTGAGGGGAGAGAGATAAAAGCTCATTTATGAACGACATGAAAATGCTGCATAGGTAGCTGTTTATCAGTAAATATCGACACTGAGATTAAGAAAAGCAGTAGCTTAATAAATTAAGTACTTCCTGGTATGCTTACTGTACTGGGAACTCCCCAAAAGAACCTGGATTGTGGTGAGGGAACAGAGAAAAAAGCTCATTTAGGACCTGCATTTACGAATGTAGTAGGCAGCTGTATATCAGGGAGTAAACCTTCTGAGAATAAAAAGAGCTGGATTTTGTTATGGTAATTACACAGGAGAAAGGATAATGTACTGGGAACTCCTCAGAAGAATATGATTTGTGGTGAGGGGAGAGAGATAAAAGCTCATTTAGGAACGACATGAACTTGCTTTGTAGGTAGCTGTATATCAGTAAATATATCCACTGAGATTAAGAAAAGCAGTAATTAATAAATTAAGTACTTCCTGGTATGGTTACTGTACTGGTAACTCCCAAAATGAATCTGTATTGTGGTGATGGAACAGAGAAAAAAGCTCATTTAGGACCTGCACTTACAAAGGGGGTAGGCAGCTGTATATCAGGGAGTATCCCTTCTGAGAATAAAAACAGCTGGGGCTTGTTAAGGTAATTACACAGGGGAAAGGATAATGTACTGGGAACTCCTCAGAAGAATCTGATTTGTGTTGAGGGGAGAGAGATAAAAGCTCATTTATGAACGACATGAACATGCTGCGTAGTTAGCGGTTTATCAGTAAATATCTCCACTGAGATTAAGAAAAGCAGTAGCTTAATAAATTAAGTACTTCCTGGTATGGTTTCTGTACTGGTAACTCCCCAATAGGATCTGGATTGTGGTGAGGGAACAGAGAAAAAAGCTCATTTAGGACCTGCACATACGAAGATGGTAGGCAGCTGTATATCAGGGAGTATCCCTTCTGAGAATAAAAACAGCTGGAGCTTGTTAATCTAATTACACAAGGGAAAGGATAATGTACTGGGAACTCCTCAGAAGAATCTGATTTGTGGTGAGGGGAGAGAGTTAAAAGCTCATTTAGGAACGACATGAACATGCTGCTTAGGTAGCTGTTTATCTGTAAAGATCTCCACTGAGATTAAGAAAAGCAGTAGCTTAATAAATTAAGTACTTTCTGGTATGGTTACTGTACTGGTAACTCCCCAAAGAATCTGGATTGTGGTGAGGGAACAGAGAAAAAAGCTCATTTAGGACCTGCACTTACGAAGGGGGTAGGCAGCTGTATATCAGGGACTAAACCTTCTGAGAATAAAAACAGCCAGAGCTTGTTAAGGTAATTACACAGGGGAAAGGATAATGTACTGGGAACTCCTCAGAAGAATCTGACTCGTGGTGAGGGGAGAGAGATAAAACCTAAATTAGGAACGACATGAAAATGCTGCATAGGTAGCTGTTTATCAGTAAATATCTCCACTGAGATTAAGAAAAGCAGTAGCTTAATAAATTAATTACTTCCTGGTATGGTTACTGTACTGGTAACTCCCCAAAAGAATCTGGATAGTAGTGAGGGAACAGAGAAAAAAGCTCATTTAGGATCTGCACTTACGATGGGGGTAGGCAGCTGTATATCAGGGAGTATCCCTTCTGAGAATAAAAACACCTGGAGCTTGTTAAGGTAATTACACAGGGGAAAGGATAATGTACTGGGAACTCCTCAGAAGAATCTGATTTGTGGTGAGGTGAGACGGATAAAAGCACATTTAAGAACGACCTGAAAATGCTGCATAGGTAGCTGTATATCAGTAAATATCTCCACTGAGACTAAGAAAGCAGTATCTTAATGAATAAGGTACTTCATGGTATGGTTACTGTACTGGTAACTCCCCAAAAGAATCTGGATTGTGGTGAGGGAACAGAGAAAAAAGCTCATTTAGGACCTGCACTTACGAAGGGGGTAGGCAGCTGTATATCAGGGACTATCCCTTCTGAGAATAAAAACAGCTGGAGCTTGTTAAGGTAATTACACAGGGGAAAGGATAATGTACTGGGAAATCCTCAGAAGAATCTGATTTGTGGTGAGGGGAGAGAGATAAAAGCTCATTTAGGAACGACATGAAAATGCTGCATAGGTAGCTGTTTATCAGTAAATATCTCCACTGGGATTAAGAAAAGCAGTAGCTTAATAAATTAAGAACTTCCTGATAAGGTTATTGTACTGGTAACTACCCAAAGAATCTGGAATGTGGTGAGAGAACAGAGAAAAAAGCTCATTTAGGACCTGCACTTACGATGGGTGTAGGCAGCTGTATATCAGGGAGTATCCCTTCTGAGAATAAAAACAGCTGGAGCTTGTTAAGGTAATTACAGAGGGGAAAGGATAATGTACTGGGAACTCCTCAGAAGAATCTGATTTGTAGTGAGGGGAGAGAGATAAAAGCTCATGAAGGAACGACATGAACATGCTACATAGGTAGCTGTTTATCAGTAAATATCTCCACTGAGATTAAGAAAAGCAATAGCTTAATAAATTATATAGTTCCTGGTGTGTTTACTGTACTGGTAACTCCCCAAAAGAATCTGGATTGTGGTGAGGGAACAGAGAAAAAAGCTCATTTAGGACCTGCACTTACGAAGGGGGTAGGCAGCTGTATATCAGGGAGTATCCCTTCTGGTAACTCCCCAAAAGAATCTGGATTGTGGTGAGGGAACAGAGAAAAAAGCTAATTTAGGACCTGCACTTACGAAGGGGGTAGGAAGCTGTATAACAGGGAGTATCCCTTCTGAGAATAAAAACAGCTGGAGCATGTTAAGGTAATTACACAGGGGAAAGGATAATGTACTGGGAACACCTCAGAAGAATCTGATTTGTGGTGAGGGGAGAGAGATAAAAGCTCATTTAGGAACGACATGAAAATGCTGCATAGGTAGCGGTTTATCATTAAATATCTCCACTGAGATTATGAAAAGCAGTAGCTTAATAAATTAAGTACTTCCTGGTATAGTTACTGTACTGGTAACTCCCCAAAAGAATCTGGATTGTGGTGAGGGAATAGAGAAAAAAGCTCATTTAGGACCTGCACTTACGAAGGGGGTAGGCAGCTGTATATCAGGGAGTATCCCTTCTGAGAATAAAAACAGCTGGAGCTTGTTAAGGTAATTACACAGGGGAAAGGATAATGTACTGGGATCTCCTCAGAAGAATCTGATTTGTGATGAGGGGAGAGAGATAAAAGCTCATTTAGGAACGACATGAACATGCTGGGTAGGTAGCTTTTTATCAGTAAATATCTCCAATGAGATTAAAAAAGCAGTAGCTTAATAAATTAAGTACTTCCTGGTATGGTTACTGTACTGGTAAATCCCCAAAGGAAGCTGGATTGTGGTGAGGGAACAGAGAAAAAAGCTCATTTAGGACCTGCACTTTCGAAGGGGGTAGGCAGCTGTATATCAGGGATTATCCCTTCTGAGAATAAAAACAGCTGTAGATTTTTAAGGTAATTACACAGGGGAAAGGATAATGTACTGGGAACTCCTCAGAAGAATCTGATTTGTGGTGAGGGGAGAGAGATAAAAGCTCATTTAGGAACGAAATGAAAATGCTGCATAGGTATCTGTTTATTAGTAAGTATCTCCACTGAGATTAAGAAAAGCAGTAGCTTAATAAATTAAGTACTTCCTGGTATGGTTACTGTACTGGTAACTCCCCAAATGAATCTGGATTGTGGTGAGGGAACAGTGAAATAAACTCATTTAGGACCTGCACTTACGAAGGATGTAGGAAGCTGTATATCAGGGAGTAAACCTTCTGAGAATAAAAACAGCTGGAGCTTGTTAAGGTAATAACACAGGGGAAAGGAAATGTACTTGGAACTCCTCAGAAGAATCTCGTTTGTGGTGAGGGGAGAGAGATAAAAGCACATTTAGGAACGACATGAACATGCTGCGTAGGTAGCTGTTTATCAGTAAATATCTCCACTGAGATTAAGAAAAGCAGTAGCTTAAAAAATTAAGTACTTCCTCGTATGGTTACTGTACTGGTAACTCCCCAAATGAATCTGGATTGTGGTCAGGGAACAGAGAAAAAAGCTCATTTAGGACCTGCAATTACGAAGGCTGTAGGACGCTGTATATCAGGGAGTAAACCTTCTGAGAATAAAAACAGCTGGAGCTTGTTAAGGTAATTACACAGGGGAAAGGATAATGTACTGGGAACTCCTCAGAAGAATCTTATTTGTGGTGAGGGGAGAGAGATAAAAGCTCATTTAGGAACGACATGACCATGCTGCGTAGGTTGCTGTTTATCAGTAAATATCTCCACCGAGATTAAGAAAAGCAGTAGCTTAATAAATTAAGTACTTCCTGGTATGGTTACTGTACTGGTAACTCCCCAAAAGAATCTGGATTGTGATGATGGAACAGAGAAAAAAGCTCATTTAGGACCTGCACTTACGAAGGGCGTAGGCAGCTGTATATCAGGGAGTAAACTTTGTGAGAATAAAAACAGCTGGAGCTTGTTAAGGTAATTACACAGAGGAAAGGATAATGTACTGGGAACTCCTCAGAAGAATCTGATTTGTTGTGAGCGGAGTGAGATAAAAGCTCATTTAGGAACGACATGAACATGCTCCTTAGGTAGCTGTTTATCAGTAAATATCTCCACAGAGATTAAGAAAAGCAGTAGCTTAATAAATTAAGTACTTCCTGGTATGGTTACTGTACTGGTAACTCCCCAAAAGAATCTGGATTGTGGTGAGGGAACAGAGAAAAAAGCTCATTTAAGACCTGCATTTACGAAGGGGGTAGGCAGCTGTATATCAGGGAGTATGCCTTCTGAGAATAAAAACAGCTGGAGCTTGTTAAGGTAATTACACAGGGGAAAGGATAATGTACTGGGAACTCCTCAGAAGAATCTGATTTGTTGTGAGGGTAGAGAGATAAAAGGTCATTTAGGAACGAAATGAAAACGCTGCATAGGTACCTGTTTGTCAGTAAATATCTCCACTGAGATTAAGAAAAGCAGTAGTTTAATAAATTAAGTACTTCCTGGTATGGTTACTGTACTGGTAACTCCCCAAAATAATCTGGATTGTGGTGAGGGAACAGAGAAAAACGCTCATTTAGGACCTGCAATTACGAAGGCTGTAGGAAGCTGTATATCAGGGAGTAAACCTTCTGAGAATAAAAACAGCTGGAGCTTGTTCAGGTAATTACACAGGGGAAAGGATAATGTACTGGGAACTCCTCAGAAGAATCTGATTTGTGGTGAGGGGAGAGAGATAAAAGCTCATTTAGGAACGACATGACCATGCTGCGTAGGTTGCTGTTTATCAGTATATATTCCCACTGAGATTAAGAAAAGCAGTAGCTTAATAAATTAAGTACTTCCTGGTATGGTTACTGTACTGGTAACTCCCAAAAAGAATCTGGATTTTCGTGAGGGAACAGAGAAAAACGCTCATTAAGGACCTGCACTTAAGAAGGGGGTAGGCATCGGTATATCAGGGAGTATGCCTTCTGAGAATAAAAACAGCTGGAGCTTGTTAAGGTAATTACACAGGGGAAAGGATAATGTACTGGGAACTCCTCAGAAGAATCGGATTTGTGGTGAGGGGAGAGAGATAAAAGCTCATTTAGCAACGACATGAACATGCTGATTACGTAGCTGTTTATCAGTAAATATCTCCACTGAGATTACGAAAAGCAGTATCTTAATGAATTAAGTACTTCCTGGTATGGTTACTGTACTGGTAACTCCCCAAAAGAATCTGGATTGTGGTGAGGGAACAGAGAATAAAGCTCATTTAGGACCTGCACTTTCGAACGGGGTAGGCAACTGTATATCAGTGAGTAAACCTTCTGAGAATAAAAACAGCTGGAGCATGTTAAGGTAATTACACAGGAGAAAGGAAAATGTACTGGGAACTCCTAAGAAGAATCTGATTTGTGGTGAGGGGAGAGAGATAAAAGCTCATTTAGGAACGACATGAACATGCTGCATAGGTAGCTGTTTATCAGTAAATATCTCCACTGAGAATAAGAAAAGCAGTAGCTTAATAAATTAAGTACTTCCTGGTATGTTTACTGTACTGGTAACTCCCCAAAATAATCTGGATTGTGGTGAGGGAACAGAGAAAAACGCTCATTTAGGACCTTCACTTACTAAAGGGTTAGACAGCTGTATATTAGGGAGTATCCCTTCTGAGAATAAAAACAGCTGGAGCCTGTTAAGGTAATTATAGAGGGGAAAGGGTAATATACTGGGAACTCCTCAGAAGAATCGGATTTGTGGTGAGGGGTGAGAGATAAAAGCTCATTTAGGAACGACATGAACATGCTGCGTAGGTAGCTGTTTATCAGTAAATATCTCCACCGAGATTAAGAAAAGCAGTAGCTTAATAAATTAAGTACTTCCTGGTATGGTTACTGTACTGGTAACTCCCTAAAAGAATCTGGATTGTGATGATGGAACAGAGAAAAAAGCTCATTTAGGACCTGCACTTAAGAAGGGCGTAGGCAGCTGTATATCAGGGAGTAAACCTTGTGAGAATAAAAACAGCTGGAGCTTGTTAAGGTAATTACACAGAGGAAAGGATAATGTACTGGGAACTCCTCAGAAGAATCTGATTTGTTGTGAGCTGGAGAGAGATAAAAGCTCATTTAGGAACGACATGAACATGCTCCTTAGGTAGCTGTTTATCAGTAAATATCTCCACTGAGATTAAGAAAAGCAGTAGCTTAATAAATTAAGTACTTTCTGGTATGGTTACTGTACTGGTAACTCCCCAAAAGAATCTGGATTGTGGTGAGGGAACAGAGTAAAAAGCTCATTTAGGACCTGCACTTACGAAGGGGGTAGGCAGCTGTATATGAGGGAGTATGCCTTCTGAGAATAAAAACAGCTGGAGCTTGTTAAGGTAATTACACAGGGGAAAGGATAATGTACTGGGAACTCCTCAGAAGAATCTGATTTGTGGTGAGGGGAGAGAGATAAAAGCTCATTTTTGAACGACATGAACATGCAGAGTAGGTAGCTGTTTATCAGTAAATATCTCCACTGAGTTTAAGAAACGCAGTAGCTTAATAAATTAAGTATTTCCTGGTATGGTTACTGTACTGGTAACTCCCCAAAAGAATCTGGATTGTGGTGAGGGAACAGAGAAAAAAGCTCATTTAGGAACGACATGAACATGCTGCATAGGTAGCTGTTTATCAGTAAATATCTCCACTGAGAATAAGAAAAGCAGTAGCTTAATAAATTAAGTACTTCCTGGTATGGTTACTGTACTGGTAACTCCCCAAAATAATCTGGATTGTGGTGAGGGAACAGAGGAAAAGGCTCATTTAGGACCTGCACTTACGAAGGGGGTAGGCAGCTGTATATGAGGGAGTATGCCTTCTGAGAATAAAAACAGCTGGAGCTTGTTAAGGTAATTACACAGGGGAAAGGATAATGTACTGGGAACTCCTCAGAAGAATCTGATTTGTGGTGAGGGGAGAGAGATAATAGCTCATTTTAGAACGACATGAACATGCAGAGTAGGTAGCTGTTTATCAGTAAATATCTCCACTGAGATTAAGAAACGCAGTAGCTTAATAAATTAAGTACTTCCTGGTATGGTTACTGTACTGGTAACTCCCCAAAAGAATCTGGATTGTGGTGAGGGAACAGAGAAAAAAGCTCATTTAGGACCTGCACTTACGAAGGGCGTAGGCAGCTGTTTATCAGGGAGTAAACCTTGTGAGAATAAAAACAGCTGGAGCTTGTTAAGGTAATTACACAGGGGAAAGGATAATGTACTGGGAACTCCTCAGAAGAATCTGATTTGTTGTGAGCGGAGAGAGATAAAAGCTCATTTAGGAACGACATGAACATGCTGCATAGGTAGCTGTTAATCAGTAAATATCTCCACTGAGATTAAGAAAAGCAGTAGCTTAATAAATTAAGTACTTCCTGGTATGGTTACTGTACTGGTAACTCCCCAAAAGAATCTGGATTGTGGTGAGGGAACAGAGAAAAAGGCTCATTTAGGACCTGCAGTTACGAAGGGGGTAGGCAGTTGTATATGAGGGAGTATGCCTTCTGAGAATAAAAACAGCTGGAGCTTGTTAAGGTAATTACACAGGGGAAAGGATAATGTACTGGGAACTCCTCAGAAGAATCTGATTTGTGGTGAGGGGAAAGAGATAAAAGCTCTTTTAGGAACGACATGAACATGCTGCATATGTAGCTGTTTATCAGTAAATATCTCCACTGAGATTAAGAAAAGCAGTAGGTTAATAAATTAAGTACTTCCTGGTATAGTTACTGTACTGGTAACTCCCCAAAAGAATCTGGATTGTGGTGAGGGAACAGAGAAAAAAGCTCATTTAGGACCTGCACTTACGAAGGGGGTAGGCAGCTGTATATCAGGGAGTAAACCTTGTGAAAATAAAAACAGCTGGAGCTTGTTAAGGTAATTACACAGGGGAATGGATAATGTACTGGGAACTCCTCAGAAGAATCTGATTTGTGGTGAGGGGAGAGAAATAAAAGCTCATTTTAGAACGACATGAACATGCTGAGTAGGTAGCTGTTTGTCAGTAAATATTTCCACTGAGTTTAAGAAACGCAGTAGCTTAATAAATTAAGTACTTCCTGGTATGGTTACTGTACTGGTAACTCCCCAAAAGAATCTGGATTGTGGTGAGGGAACAGAGAAAAAAGCTCATTTAGGGCCTGCATTTACGAAGGGGGTAGGCAGCTGTATATCAGGGAGTATCCCTTCTGAGAATAAAAACAGATGGAGCTTGTTAAGGTAATTACACAGGGGAAAGGATAATGTACTGGGAACTCCTCAGAAGAATCTGATTTGTGGTGAGGGGAGAGAGATAAAAGCTCATTTAGGAACGACATGAACATGCTGCGTAGGTAGCTGTTTATCAGTAAATATCTCCACTGAGATTAAGGAAAGCAGTAGCTTAATAAACTAAGTACTTCCTGGTATGGTTACTGTACTGGTAACACCCCAAAAGAATCTGGATTGTGGTGAGGGAATAGAGAAAAAAGCTCATTTAGTTTTGCACTTACGGATGGGGTAGGCAGCTGTATATCAGGGAGTAAACCTTCTGAGAATAAAAACAGCTGGAGCTTGTTCAGGTAATTACACAGGGGAAAGGATAATGTACTGGGAACTCCTCAGAAGAATCTGATTTGTGGTGAGGGGAGAGAGATAAAAGCTCATTTAGGAACGACATGACCATGCTGCGTAGGTTGCTGTTTATCAGTATATATTCCCACTGAGATTAAGAAAAGCAGTAGCTTAATAAATTAAGTACTTCCTGGTATGGTTACTGTACTGGTAACTCCCAAAAAGAATCTGGATTTTCGTGAGGGAACAGAGAAAAAAGCTCATTTAGGACCTGCACTTAAGAAGGGGGTAGGCATCGGTATATCAGGGAGTATGCCTTCTGAGAATAAAAACAGCTGGAGCTTGTTAAGGTAATTACACAGGGGAAAGGATAATGTACTGGGAACTCCTCAGAAGAATCGGATTTGTGGTGAGGGGAGAGAGATAAAAGCTCATTTAGCAACGACATGAACATGCTGATTACGTAGCTGTTTATCAGTAAATATCTCCACTGAGATTACGAAAAGCAGTATCTTAATGAATTAAGTACTTCCTGGTATGGTTACTGTACTGGTAACTCCCCAAAAGAATCTGGATTGTGGTGAGGGAACAGAGAATAAAGCTCATATAGGACCTGCACTTTCGAACGGGGTAGGCAACTGTATATCAGTGAGTAAACCTTCTGAGAATAAAAACAGCTGGAGCATGTTAAGGTAATTACACAGGAGAAAGGAAAATGTACTGGGAACTCCTAAGAAGAATCTGATTTGTGGTGAGGGGAGAGAGATAAAAGCTCATTTAGGAACGACATGAACATGCTGCATAGGTAGCTGTTTATCAGTAAATATCTCCATTGAGAATAAGAAAAGCAGTAGCTTAATAAATTAAGTACTTCCTGGTATGTTTACTGTACTGGTAACTCCCCAAAATAATATGGATTGTGGTGAGGGAACAGAGAAAAACGCTCATTTAGGACCTTCACTTACTAAAGGGTTAGACAGCTGTATATCAGGGAGTATCCCTTCTGAGAATAAAAACAGCTGGAGCCTGTTAAGGTAATTATAGAGGGGAAAGGGTAATATACTGGGAACTCCTCAGAAGAATCGGATTTGTGGTGAGGGGTGAGAGATAAAAGCTCATTTAGGAACGACATGAACATGCTGCGTAGGTAGCTGTTTATCAGTAAATATCTCCACCGAGATTAAGAAAAGCAGTAGCTTAATAAATTAAGTACTTCCTGGTATGGTTACTGTACTGGTAACTCCCCAAAAGAATCTGGATTGTGGTGAGGGAACAGAGAAAAAAGCTCATTTAGGACCTGCACTTACTGAGGGGGTAGGCATCTGTATATCAGGGAGTAAACCTTCTGTGAATAAAAACAGCTGGAGCTTGTTAAGGTAATTACACAGGGGAAAGGATAAGGTAATGGGAACTCCTCAGAAAAATGTGATGTGTGGTGTGGGGAGAGAGATAAAAGCTCATTTAGTAACGACATGAACATGCTGCGTAGGTAGCTGTTTATCACTAAATATCTCCACTGAGATTAAGAAAAGCAGTAGCTTAATAAACTAAGTACTTCCTGGGATTGTTACTGTACTGGTAACTCCCCAAAAGAATCTCGATTGTGGTGAGGGAGCAGAGAAAACAGCTCATTTAGGACCTGCACTTAGGAAGGGGTAGGCAGCTGTATATCAGGGAGTCAACCTGCTGAGAATAAAAACAGCTGGAGCTTGTTAAGGTAATTACACAGGGTAAAGTATAATGTACTGGGAACTTCTCAGAGGAATCTGATTTGTGGTGAGGGGAGAGAGGTAAAAGCTCATTTAGCAACGACATGAACATGCTGCGTAGGTAGCTGTTTATCAGTAAATATCTCCACTGAGATTAAGAAAAGCAGTAGCTTAATAAACTAAGTAAATCCTGGGATGGATACTGTACTGGTAACT
>NW_025960551.1:0-58786 GCF_023159225.1 Perognathus longimembris pacificus
AGGTCCTAAATGAGCTTTTTTCTCTGTTCCCTCACCACAATCCATATTCTTTTGGCTAGTTACCAGTACAGTAACCATACCAGGAAGTACTTCATTTATTAAGCTACTGCTTTTCTTAATCTCAGTGGAGATATTTACTGATAAAACAGCTACCTACGCAGCATGTTCATGTCGTTCCTAAATGAGCTTTTATCTCTCTCCCCTCACCACAAATCAGATTCTTCTGAGGAGTTCCCAGTACATTATCCATTCCCCGGTGTAATTACCTTTACAAGCTCCAGCTGTTTTTATTCTCAGAAGGTTTACTCCCTGGTATACAGCTGCCTACCCCCTTCGTAAGTGCCGGTCATAAATGAGCTTTTTTCTCTGTTCCCTCACCACAATCCAGATGCTTTTGGGGAGTTACCAGTACAGTAACCATACCAGGAAGTACTTAATTTATTAAGCTAATTACCTTAACAAGCTCCAGCTGTTTTTATTCTCAGAAGGTTTACTCCCTGATATAAAGCTGCCTACCCCCTTCGTAAGTGCAGGTCCTAAATGAGCTTTTTTCTCTGTTCCCTCACCACAATCCAGATTCTTTTGGGGAGTTACCAGTACGGTAACCATACCAGGAAGTACTTAATTTATTAAGCTACTGCTTTTCTTAATCTCAGTGGAAATATTTACTGATAAACAGCTACCTACGCAGCATGTTCATGTCGTTCCAAAATGAGCTTTTATCTCTCTCCCCTCACCACAAATCAGATTCTTCTGAGGAGTTCCCAGTACATTATCCTTTCCCATGTGTAATTACCTTAACATTCTCCAGCTCTTTTTATTCTCAGAAGGTTTACTCCCTGATGTACAGCTGCTTACCCCCTTCGTAAGTGCAGGTCCTAAATGAGCTTTTTTCTCTGTTCCCTCACCACAATCCAGATTCTTTTGGGGAGTTACCAGTACAGTAACCATACCAGGAATTACTTAATTTATTATGCTACTGCTTTTCTTAATCTAAGTGGAGATATTTACTGATAAACTGCTACCTACGCAGCATGTTCATGTCGTTCCTAAATGAGCTTTTATCTCTCTCTCCTCACCACATATCAGATTCTTCTGAGGAGTTCCCAGTATATTATCCTTTCCCCTGTGTAATTACCTTAACAAGATCCAGCTGTTTTTATTCTCAGAAGGTTTACTCCCAGATATACAGCTGTGTACCCCCCTTCGAAAGTGCAGGTCCTAAATGAGCTTTTTCTTTGTTCCCTCACCACAATCCAGAATCCTTTGGGCGATACCAGTACAGTAACCATACCAGAAAGTACTTAATTTATTATGCTACTGCTTTTCTTAATCTCAGTGGAGATATTTACTGATAAACAGCTACCTACGCAGCATGTTCATGTCGTTCCTAAATGAGCTTTTATCTCTCTCCCCTCACCACAAATCAGATTCTTCTGAGGAGTTCCCAGTACATTATCCTTTCCCCTGTGTAATTAATTACCTTAACAAGCTCCAGCTGTTTTTATTCTCAGAAGGTTTACTCCCTGATATACAGCTGCCTACCCCATTGGTAAGTGCAGGTCCTAAATGAGCTTTTTTCTCTGTTCCCTCACCACAATCCAGATTCTTTTGTGGAGTTAACAGTACAGTAACCATAACAGGAAGTACTTCATTTATTAAGCTACTGCTTTTCTTAATCTCAGTGGAGATATTTACTGATAAACAGCTACCTACGCAGCATGTTCATGTCGTTCTTAAATGAGCTTTTATCTCTCTCCCCTCACCACAAATCAGATTCTTCTGAGGAGTTCCCAGTACCTTATCCTTTCCCCTGTGTAATTACCTTAAGAAGCTCCAGCTGTTTTTATTCTCAGAAGGTTTACTCCCTGATATACAGCTGCCTAGCCCCTTCGTAAGTGCAGGTCCTAAATGAGCCTTTTTCTCTGTTCCCTCACCACAATCCAGATTCTTTTGGGGAGTTACCAGTACAGTAAACATACCAGGAACTACTTAATTTATTAAGCTACTGCTTTTCTTAATCTCAGTGGAGATATTTACTGATAAACAGCTACCTACGCAGCATGTTCATGTCGTTCCTAAATGAGCTTTTATCTCTCTCCCCTCACCACAAATCAGATTCTTCTGAGGAGTTCCCAGTACATTATCCTTTCCCCTGTGTAATTACCTTAACACCTTAACAAGCTGCAGCTGTTTTTTTTCTCAGAAGGTTTACTCCCTGATATACTGCTGCCTACCCCCTTCGTAAGTGCAGGTCCTAAATGAGCTTATTTCTCTGTTGCCTCGCGACAATCCAGATTCTTTTGGGGAGTTACCAGTACAGTAACCATACCAGGAAGTACTTAATTAATTAAGCTACTGCTTTTCTTAATCTCAGTGGAGATATTTACTGATAAACAGCTACCTAGGCAGCATGTTCATGTCGTTCCTAAATGATATTTTATCTCTCTTCCCTCACCACAAATCAGATTCTTCTGAGGAGTTCCCAGTACCTTATCCTTTCCCCTGTGTAATTACCTTAAGAAGCTCCAGCTGTTTTTATTCTCAGAAGGTTTACTGCCTGATATACAGCTGCCTACCCCCTTCGTAAGTGCAGGTCCAAAATGAGCTTTTTTCTCTGTTCCCTCACACCAATCCAGATTCTTTTGGGGAGTTACCAGTACAGTAACCATACCAGGAAGTACTTAATTTATTAAGCTACTGCTTTTCTTAATCTCAGTGGAGATATTTACTGATAAACAGCTACCAACGCAGCATGTTCATGTCGTTCCTAAATGAGCTTTTATCTCTCTCCCCTCACCACAAATCAGATTCTTCTGAGGAGTTCCCAGTACATTATCCTTTCCCCTGTGTAATTACCTTAACAAGCTCCAGCTGTTTTTATTCTCAGAGTGTTTACTCCCTGATAAACAGCTGCCTACCCCCTTCGTAAGTGCAGGTCCTAAATGAGCCTTTTTCTCTGTTCCCTCACCACAATCCAGATTCTTTTGGGGAGTTACCAGTACAGTAAACATACCAGGAACTACTTAATTTATTAAGCTACTGCTTTTCTTAATCTCAGTGGAGATATTTACTGATAAACAGCTACCTACGCAGCATGTTCATGTCGTTCCTAAATGAGCTTTTATCTCTCTCCCCTCACCACAAATCAGATTCTTCTGAGGAGTTCCCAGTACATTATCGTTTCCCCTGTGTAATTACCTTAACAAGCTCCAGCTGTTTTTATTCTCAGAAGGTTTACTCCCTGATATACAGCTGCCTACCCCCTTCGTAAGTCCAGGTCCTAAATGAGCTTTTTTCTCTGTTCCCTCACCACAATCCAGATTCTTTTGGGGGAATTACCAGTACAGTAACCATACCAGGAAGTACTTAATTTATTAAGCTACTGCTTTTCTTAATCTCAGTGGAGATATTTACTGATAAACAGCTACCTACGCAGCATGTTCATGTCGTTCATAAATGAACTTTTATCTCTCTCCCCTCACCACAAATCAGATTCTTCTGAGGAGTTCCCAGTACATTATCCTTTCCCCTGTGTAATTACCTTAACAAGCTCCTGCTGTTTTTATTCTCAGAAGGTTTACTCCCTGATATACAGCTGCCTACCCCCTTCGTAAGTGCAGGCCCTAAATGAGCTTTTTTCTCTGTTCCCTCACCACAATGCAGATTCTTTTGGGGAGTTACCAGTACAGTAACCATACCAGGAAGTACTTAATTTATTAAGCTACTGCTTTTCTTAATCTCAGTGGAGATATTTACTGATAAACAGCTACCTACGCAGCATGTTCATGTCGTTAATAAATGAGCTTTAACCTCTCTCCCCTCAACACAAATCAGATTCTTCTGAGGAGTTCCCAGTACATTATCCTTTCCCCTGTGTAATTACCTTAAGAAGCTCCAGCTGTTTTTATTCTCAGAGGTTTACTCCGTGATATACAGCTGCCTACCCCCTTCGTAAGTGCAGGTCGTAAATGAGCTTTTTTTCTCTGTTCCCTCACCACAATCCAGATTGTTTTGGGGAGTTACCAGTACAGTAACCATACCAGGAAGTACTTAATTTATTAAGCTACTGCTTTTCTTAATCTCAGTGGAGATATTTACTGATAAACAGCTACATACGCAGCATGTTCATGTCGTTCCTAAATGAGCTTTTATCTCTCTCCCCTCAACACAAATAAGATTCTTCTGAGGAGTTCCCAGTACATTATCCTTTCCCCTGTGTAATTACCTTAACACCTTAACAAGCCTGCAGCTGTTTTTTTTCTCAGAAGGTTTACTCCCTGATATACTGCTGCCTACCCCCTTCGTAAGTGCAGGTCCTAAATGAGCTTTTTTCTCTGTTCCCTCACCACAATCCAGATGCTTTTGGGGAGTTACCAGTACAGTAACCATACCAGGAAGTACTTTATTTATTAAGCTACTGCTTTTCATAATCTCAGTGGAGATATTTACTGATAAAGAGCTACCTACGCAGCATATTCATGTCGTTCTTAAATGAGCTTTTATCTCTCTCCCCTCACCACAAATCAGATTCTTCTGAGGAGTTCCCAGTACATTATCCTTTCCCCTGTGTAATTACCTTAACAAGCTCCAGCTGTTTTATTCTCAGAAGGTTTACTCCCTGATATACAGCTGCCTACCCCCTTCGTAAGTGCAGGTCCTAAATGAGCTTTTTTCTCTGTTCCCTCACCACAATCCAGATTCTTTTGGGGAGTTACCAGTACAGTAACCATACCAGGAAGTACTTAATTTATTAAGCTACTGCTTTTCTTAATCTCAGTGGAGATATTTACTGATAAACAGCTACCTACGCAGCATTTCCATGTCGTTCCTAAATGATCATTTATCTCTCTCCCCTCACCACAAATCAGATTCTTCTGAGGAGTTCCCAGTACATTATCCTTTCCCCTGTGTAATTACCTTAACAAGCTCCAGCTGTTTTTATTCTCAGAAGGTTTAATCCCTGTTATACAGCTGCCTACCCCCTTCGTAAGTGCAGGTCCTAAATGAGCTTTTTTCTCTGTTCCCTCACCACAATCCAGATTCTTTTGGGGAGTTACCAGTACAGTAACCATACCAGGAAGTACTTAATTTATTAAGCAACTGCTTTTCTTAATCTCATTGGAGATATTTACTGATAAACAGCAACCTACGCAGCATGTTCATGTCGTTCTTAATGAGCTTTTATCTCTCTCCCCCTCACCACAAATCAGATTCTTCTGAGGAGTTCCAGTACATTATCCTTTCCCCTGTTTAATTACCTTAACAAGCTCCAGCTGTTTTTTATTCTCAGAAGGTTTACTCCCTGATATACAGCTGCCTACCCCCTTCGTAAGTGCAGGTCCTAAATGAGCTTTTTTCTCTGTTCCCTCACCACATCCAGATTCTTTTGGGGAGTTACCAGTACAGTAACCATACCAGGAAGTAGTTAATTTATTAAGCTACTGCTTTTCTTAATCTCAGTGGAGATATTTACTGATAAACAGCTAACTATGCAGTATGTTCATGTCGTTCTTAAATGAGCTTTTTTCTCTCTCACCTCACCACAAATCAGATTCTTCTGAGGAGTTCCCGGTACATTATCCTTTCCCCTGTGTAATTACCTTAACATGCTCCAGGTGTTTTTATTCTCAGAAGGTTTACCTCACTGATATACAGCTGCCTACCCCCTTCGTAAGTGCAGGTCCTAAATGAGCTTATTTCTCTGTTGTCTCACGACAATCCAGATTCTTTTGGGGAGTTACCAGTACAGTAACCATACCAGGAAGTACTTAATTCATTAAGCTACTGCTTTTCTTAATCTCAGTGGAGATATTTACTGATTAACAGCTACCTAGGCAGCATGTTCATGTCGTTCCTAAATGAGATTTTATCTCTCTTCCCTCACCACAAATCAGATTCTTCTGAGGAGTTCCCAGTACCTTATCCTTTCCCCTGTGTAATTACCTTAAGAAGCTCCAGCTGTTTTTATTCTCAGAAGGTTTACTCCCTGATATACAGCTGCCTACCCCCTTCGTAAGTGCAGGTCCAAATTGAGCTTTTTTCTCTGTTCCCTCACCACAATCCAGATTCTTTTGGGGAGTTACCAGTACAGTAACCATACCAGGAAGTACTTAATTTATTAAGCTACTGCTTTTCTTAATCTCAGTGGAGATATTTACTGATAAACAGCTACCTACGCAGCATGTTCATGTCGTTCATAAATGAACTTTTATCTCTCTCCCCTCACCACAAATCAGATTCTTCTGAGGAGTTCCCAGTACATTATCCTTTCCCCTGTGTAATTACCTTAACAAGCTCCAGCTGTTTTTATTCTCAGAAGGTTTACTCCCTGATATACAGCTGCCTACCCCCTTCGTAAGTGCAGGTCCTAAATGAGCATTTTTCTCTGTTCCCTCACCACAATCCAGATTCTTTTGGGGAGTTACCAGTACAGTAACCATACCAGAAAGTACTTTATTTATTAAGCTACTGCTTTTCTAAATCTCAGTGGAGATATTTACTGAAAAAACAGCTACCTACGCAGCATGTTCATGTCTTTCCTAAATGTGCTTTTATCTCTCTCCCCTCACCACAAATCAGATTCTTCTGAGGAGTTCCCAGTACATTATCCTTTCCCCTGTGTAATTACCATAACAAGCTCCAGCTGTTTTTATTCTCAGAAGGTTTACTCCCTGATATACAGCTGCCTACCCCCTTCGTAAGTGCAGGTCCAAAATGAGCTTTATTCTCTGTTCCCTCACCACAATCCAGATTCTTTTGGGGAGTTACCAGTACAGTAACCATACCAGGAAGTACTTAATTTATTAAGCTACTGCTTTTCTTAATCTCAGTGGAGATATTTACTGATAAACAGTTACCTACGCAGCATGTTTCATGTCGTTCCTAAATGAGCTTTTCTCTCTCTCCCCTCACCACAAATCAGATTCTTCTGAGGAGTTCCCAGTACATTATCCTTTCCCCTGTGTAATTACCTTAACAAGCTCCAGCTGTTTTTATTCTCAGAAGGTTTACTCCCTGATATACAGCTGCCTACCCCCTTCGTAAGTGCAGGTCCTAAATAAGCTTTTTTCTCTGTTCCCTCACCACAATCCAGATTCTTTTGGGGAGTTACCAGTACAGTAACCGTACCAGGAAGTACTTAATTTATTAAGCTACTGCTTTTCTTAATCTCAGTGGAGATATTTACTGATAAACAGCTACCTACGCAGCATGTTCATGTCGTTCTTAATGAGCTTTTATCTCTCTCCCCTCACCACAAATCAGATTCTTCTGAGGAGTTCCCGGTACATTATCCTTTCCCCTGTGTTATTACCTTAACAAGCTCCAGCTGTTTTTATTCTCAGAAGGTTTACTCCCTGATATACAGCTGCCTACCCCCTTTGTAAGTGCAGGTCCTAAATGAGCTTTTTTCTCTGTTCCCTCACCACAATCCAGAATCTTTTGGGGAGTTACAAGTACAGTAACCATACCAGGAAGTACTTAATTTATTAAGCTACTGCTTTTCTTAATCTCACTGGAGATATTTACTGATAAACAGCTATGTACGCAGCATGTTCATGTCGTTCCTAAATGAGCTTTTATCTCTCTCCCCTCACCACAAATCAGATTCTTCTGAGGAGTTCCCAGTACATTATCCTTTCCCCCGTGTGAAATACCTTCACAAGCTCCAGCTTTTTTTATTCTCAATTTTACTCCCTGATATACAGCTGCCTACCCCCTTCGTAAGTGCAGGTCCTAAATTAGCTTTTTTCTCTGTTCCCTCACCACAATCCAGGTTCTTTTGGGGAGTTACCAGAACAGTAAACATACCAGGAGGTACTTAATTTATTAAGCTACTGCTTTTCTTAATCTCATTGGAGATATTTACTGATAAACAGCTACCTACGCAGCATATTCATGTCGTTCCGAAATGAGCTTTTATCTCTCTCTCCCCTCACCACAAATCAGATTCTTCTGAGGAGTTCCCGGTACATTATCCATTCCCCTGTGTTATTACCTTAACAAGCTCCAGCTGTTTTTATTCTCAGAAGGTTTACTCCCTGATATACAGCTGCCTACCCCCTTTGTAAGTGCAGGTCCTAAATGAGCTTTTTTCTCTGTTCCCTCACCACAATCCAGATTCTTTTGGGGAGTTACCAGTACAGTAACCATACCAGGAAGTACTTAATTTATTAAGCTACTGCTTTTCTTAATCTCAGTGGAGATATTTACTGATAAACAGTTACCTACGCAGCATGTTCATGTCGTTCCTAAATGAGCTTTTATCTCTCTCCCCTCACCACAAATCAGATTCTTCTGAGGAGTTCCCAGTACACTATCCTTTCCCCTGTGTAATTACGTTAACAAGCTCCAGCTGTTTTTATTCTCAGAAGGTTTACTCCCTGATATACAGCTGCCTACCACCTTCGTAAGTGCAGGTCCTAAATGAGCTTTTTTCTCTGTTCCCTCACCACAATCCAGATTCTTTTGGGGAGTTACCAGTACAGTAACCATACCAGGAAGTACTTAATTTATTAAGCTACTGCTTTTCTTAATCTCAGTGGAGATATTTACTGATAAACAGTTACCTACGCAGCATGTTCATGTCGTTCCTAAATGAGCTTTTCTCTCTCTCCCCTCACCACAAATCAGATTCTTCTGAGGAGTTCCCAGTACATTATCCTTTCCCCTGTGTAATTACCTTAACAAGCTCCAGCTGTTTTTATTCTCAGAAGGTTTACTCCCTGATATACAGCTGCCTACCCCCTTCGTAAGTGCAGGTCCTAAATGAGCTTTTTTCTCTGTTCCCTCACCACAATCCAGATTCTTTTGGGGAGTTACCAGTACAGTAACCGTACCAGGAAGTACTTAATTTATTAAGCTACTGCTTTTCTTAATCTCAGTGGAGATATTTACTGATAAACAGCTACCTACGCAGCATGTTCATGTCGTTCTTAATGAGCTTTTATCTCTCTCCCCTCACCACAAATCAGATTCTTCTGAGGAGTTCCCGTACATTATCCTTTCCCCTGTGTTATTACCTTAACAAGCTCCAGCTGTTTTTATTCTCAGAAGGTTTACTCCCTGATATACAGCTGCCTACCCCCTTTGTAAGTGCAGGTCCTAAATGAGCTTTTTTCTCTGTTCCCTCACCACAATCCAGATTCTTTTGGGGAGTTACCAGTACAGTAACCATACCAGGAAGTACTTAATTTATTAAGCTACTGCTTTTCTTAATCTCACTGGATATATTTACTGATAAACAGCTATGTACGCAGCATGTTCATGTCGTTCCTAAATGAGCTTTTATCTCTCTCCCCTCACCACAAATCAGATTCTTCTGAGGAGTTCCCAGTACATTATCCTTTCCCCCCCGTGTGAAATACCTTAACAAGCTCCAGCTTTTTTTATTCTCAGTTTTACTCCCTGATATACAGCTGCCTACCCCCTTCGTAAGTGCAGGTCCTAAATTAGCTTTTTTCTCTGTTCCCTCACCACAATCCAGGTTCTTTTGGGGAGTTACCAGAACAGTAAACATACCAGGAGGTACTTAATTTATTAAGCTACTGCTTTTCTTAAACTCATTGGAGATATTTACTGATAAACAGCTACCTACGCAGCATGTTCATGTCGTTCCGAAATGAGCTTTTATCTCTCTCCCCTCACCACAAATCAGATTCTTCTGAGGAGTTCCCGGTACATTATCCTTTCCCCTGTGTTATTACCTTAACAAGCTCCAGCTGTTTTTATTCTCAGAAGGTTTACTCCCTGATATACAGCTGCCTAACCCCTTTGTAAGTGCAGGTCCTAAATGAGCTTTTTTCTCTGTTCCCTCACCACAATCCAGATTCTTTTGGGGAGTTACCAGTACAGTAACCATACCAGGAAGTACTTAATTTATTAAGCTACTGCTTTTCTTAATCTCAGTGGAGATATTTACTGATAAACAGCTACCTACGCAGCATGTTTCTGTCGTTCCTAAATGAGCTTTTATATCTCTCCCCTCACCACAAATCAGATTCTTCTGAGGAGTTCCCAGTACATTATCCTTTCCCCTGTGTAATTACCTTAACAAACTCCAGCTGTTTTTATTCTCAGAATGTTTACTCCCTGATATACAGCTGCCTACCCCCTTCGTAAGTGCAGGTCCTAAATGAGCTTTTTTCTCTGTTCCCTCACCACAATCCAGATTCTTTTGGGGAGTTACCAGTACAGTAAACATACCAGGAAGTACTTAATTTATTAAGCTACTGCTTTTCTTAATCTCAGTGGAGATATTTACTGATAAACCAGCTACTTACGCAGCATGTTCATGTCGTTCCTAAATGAGCTTTTATCTCTCTCCCCTCACCACAAATCAGATTCTTCTGAGGAGTTCCCAGTACATTATCGTTTCCCCTGTGTAATTACCTTAACAAGCTCCAGCTGTTTTTATTGTCAGAAGGTTTACTCCCTGATATACAGCTGCCTACCCCCTTCGTAAGTCCAGGTCCTAAATGAGCTTTTTTCTCTGTTCCCCTCACCACAATCCAGATTCTTTTGGGGGAATTACCAGTACAGTAACCATACCAGGAAGTACTTAATTTATTAAGCTATTGCTTTTCTTAATCTCAGTGGAGATATTTACTGATAAACAGCTACCTACGCAGCATGTTCATGTCGTTCATAAATGAACTTTTATCTCTCTCCCCTCACCACAAATCAGATTCTTCTGAGGAATTCCCAGTACATTATCCTTTCCCCTGTGTAATTACCTTAACAAGCTCCTGCTGTTTTTATTCTCAGAAGGTTTACTCCCTGATATACAGCTGCCTACCCCCTTCGTAAGTGCAGGTCCTAAATGAGCTTTTTTCTCTGTTCCCTCACCACCATGCAGATTCTTTTGGGGAGTTACCAGTACAGTAACCATACCAGGAAGTACTTAATTTATTAAGCTACTGCTTTTCTTAATCTCAGTGGAGATATTTACTGATAAACAGCTACCTACGCAGCATGTTCATGTCGTTCCTAAATGAGCTTTTATCTCTCTCCCCTCAACACAAATCAGATTCTTCTGAGGAGTTCCCAGTACATTATCCTTTCCCCTGTGTAATTACCTTAACACCTTAACAAGCTCCAGCTGTTTTTTTTCTCAGAAGGTTTACTCCCTGATATACTGCTGCCTACCCCCTTCGTAAGTGCAGGTCCTAAATGAGCTTTTTTCTCTGTTCCCTCACCACAATCCAGATGCTTTTGGGGAGTTACCAGTACAGTAACCATACCAGGAAGTACTTTATTTATTAAGCTACTGCTTTTCTTAATCTCAGTGGAGATATTTACTGATAAAGAGCTACCTACGCAGCATATTCATGTCGTTCTTAAATGAGCTTTTATCTCTCTCCCCTCACCACAAATCAGATTCTTCTGAGGAGTTCGCAGTACATTATCCTTTCCCCTGTGTAATTACCTTAACAAGCTCCAGCTGTTTTTATTCTCAGAAGGTTTACTCCCTGATATACAGCTGCCTACCCCCTTCGTAAGTGCAGGTCCTAAATGAGCTTTTTTCTCTGTTCCCTCACCACAATCCAGATTCTTTTGGGGAGTTACCAGTACAGTAACCATACCAGGAAGTACTTAATTTATTAAGCTACTGCTTTTCTTAATCTCAGTGGAGATATTTATTGATAAACAGCTACCTACGCAGCATTTCCATGTCGTTCCTAAATGAGCATTTATCTCTCTCCCCTCACCACAAATCAGATTCTTCTGAGGAGTTCCCAGTACATTATCCTTTCCCCTGTGTAATTACCTTAACAAGCTCCAGCTGTTTTTATTCTCAGAAGGTTTACTCCCTGATATACAGCTGCCTACCCCCTTCGTAAGTGCAGGTCCTAAATGAGCTTTTTTCTCTGTTCCCTCACCACAATCCAGATTCTTTTGGGGAGTTACCAGTACAGTAACCATACCAGGAAGTAGTTAATTTATTAAGCTACTGCTTTTCATAATCTCAGTGGAGATATTTACTGATAAACAGCTAACTATGCAGTATGTTCATGTCGTTCTTAAATGAGCTTTTTTCTCTCTCCCCTCACCACAAATCAGATTCTTCTGAGGAGTTCCCAGTACATTATCCTTTCCCCTGTGTAATTACCTTAACATGCTCCAGGTGTTTTTATTCTCAGAAGGTTTACTCCCTGATATACAGCTGCCTACCCCCTTCGTAAGTGCAGGTCCTAAATGAGCTTATTTCTCTGTTGCCTCACGACAATCCAGATTCTTTTGGGGAGTTACCAGTACAGTAACCATACCAGGAAGTACTTAATTAATTAAGCTACTGCTTTTCTTAATCTCAGTGGAGATATTTACTGATAAACAGCTACCTAGGCAGCATGTTCATGTCGTTCCTAAATGAGCTTTTATCTCTCTCCCCTCACCACAAATCAGATTCTTCTGAGGAGTTTCCAGTACCTTATCCTTTCCCCTGTGTAATTACCTTAAGAAGCTCCAGCTGTTTTTATTCTCAGAAGGTTTACTCCCTGATATACAGCTGCCTACCCCCTTCGTAAGTGCAGATCCAAAATGAGCTTTTTTCTCTGTTCCCTCACCACAATCCAGATTATTTTGGGGAGTTACCAGTACAGTAACCATACCAGGAAGTACTTAATTTATTAAGCTACTGCTTTTCTTAATCTCAGTGGAGATATTTACTGATAAACAGCTACCTACGCAGCATGTTCATGTCGTTCATAAATGCACTTTTATCTCTCTCCCCTCACCACAAATCAGATTCTTCTGAGGAGTTCCCAGTACATTATCCTTTCCCCTGTGTAATTACCTTAACAAGCTCCAGCTGTTTTTATTCTCAGAAGGTTTACTCCCTGATATACAGCTGCCTACCCCCTTCGTAAGTACAGGTCCTAAATGAGCATTTTTCTCTGTTCCCTCACCACAATCCATATTCTTTTGGGGAGTTACCAGTACAGTAACCATACCAGAAAGTACTTTATTTATTAAGCTACTGCTTTTCTAAATCTCAGTGGAGATATTTACTGAAAAACAGCTACCTACGCAGCATGTTCATGTCTTTCCTAAATGTGCTTTTATCTCTCTCCCATCACCACAAACCAGATTCTTCTGAGGAGTTCCCAGTACATTATCCTTTCCCCTGTGTAATTACCTTAACAAGCTCCAGCTGTTTTTATTCTCAGAAGGTTTACTCCCTGATATACAGCTGCCTACCCCCTTCGTAAGTGCAGGTCCTAAATGAGCTTTTTTCTCTGTTCCCTCACCACAATCCACATTCTTTTGGGGAGTTACCAGTACAGTAACCATACCAGGAAGTACTTAATTTATTAAGCTACTGCTTTTCTTAATCTCAGTGGAGATATTTACTGATAAACAGCTACCTACGCAGCATGTTCATTTCGTTCCTAAATGAGCTTTTATCTCTCTCCCCTCACCACAAATCAGATTCTTCTGAGGAATTCCCAGTACATTATCCTTTCCCCTGTGTAATTACCTTAACAAGCTCCACCTGTTTTTATTCTCAGAAGGTTTACTCCCTGATATACAGCTGGCTACCCACTTGGTAATTGCAGGTCCTAAATGAGCTTTTTTCTCTGTTCCCTCACCACAATCCAGATTCTTTTGGGGAGTTACCAGTACAGAAACCATACAAGGAAGTACTTAATTTATTAAGCTACTGCTTTTCTTAATCTCAGTGGAGATATTTACTGATAAACAGCTACCTACGCAGCATGTTCATGTCGTTCCTAAATGAGCTTTTATCTCTCTCCCCTCGCCACACATCAGATTCTTCTGAGGAGTTCCCAGTACATTATCCTTTCCCCTGTGTAATTACCTTAACACCTTAACAAGCTCCAGCTGTTTTTATTCTCAGAAGGTTTACTCCCTGATATACTGCTGCCTACCCCCTTCGTAAGTGCAGGTCCTAAATGAGCTTTATTCTCTGTTCCCTCACCACAGTCCAGATGCTTTTGGGGAGTTACCAGTACAGTAACCATACCAGGAAGTACTTTATTTATTAAGCTACTGCTTTTCTTAATCTCAGTGGAGATATTTACTGATAAAGAGCTACCTACGCAGCATGTTCATGTCGTTCCTAAATGAGCATTTATCTCTCTCCCCTCACCACAAATCAGATTCTTCTGAGGAGTTCCCAGTACATTATCCTTTCCCCTGTGTAATTACCTTAACAAGCTCCAGCTGTTTTTTTTCTAAGAAGGTTTACTCCCTGATATACAGCTGCCTACCCCCTTCGTAAGTGCAGGTCGTAAATGAGCTTTTTTCTCTGTTCCCTCACCACAATCCAGATTATTTTGGGGAGTTACCAGTACAGTAACCATACCAGGAAGTACTTAATTTATTAAGCTACTGCTTTTCTTAATCTCAGTGGAGATATTTACTGATAAACAGCTACCTACGCAGCATGTTCATGTCGTTCCTATATGAGCTTTTATCTCTCTCCCCACACCACAAATCAGATTCTTCTGAGGAGTTCCCAGTACATTATCCTTTCCCCTGTGTAATTACCTTAACAAGCTGCAGCTGTTTTTATTCTCAGAAGGTTTACTCCCTGATATACAGCTGCCTACAACCTTCGTAAGTGCAGGTCCTAAATGAGCTTTTTTCTCTGTTCCCTCACCACAATCCAGATTCTTTTGCGGAGTTACCAGTACAGTAACCATACCAGGAAGTACTTAATTTATTAAGCTACTGCTTTTCTTAATCTCAGTGGAGATGTTTAGTGATAAACAGCTACCTACGCAGCATGTTCATGTCGTTCCTAAATGAGCTTTTATCTCTCTCCCCTCACCACAAATCAGATTCTTCTGAGGAGTTCCCAGTACATTATCCATTCCCCTGTGTAATTACCTTAACAAGCTCCAGCTGTTTTTATTCTCAGAAGGTTTACTCCCTGATATACAGCTGCCTACCCCCTTCGTAAGTGCAGGTCCTAAATGAGCTTTTTTCTCTGTTCCCTCACCACAATCCAGATTCTTTTGGGGAGTTACCAGTACAGTAACCATACCAGGAAGTACTTAATTTATTAAGCTACTGCTTTTCTTAATCTCAGTGGAGATATTTACTGATAAACAGCTACGTACACAGCATGTTCATGTCGTTCCTAAATGAGCATTTGTCTCTCTCCCCTCACCACAAATCTGATTCTTCTGAGGAGTTCCCAGTACATTATCCTTTCCCCTGTTTAATTACCTTAAGAAGCTCCAGCTGTTTTTATTCTCAGAAGGTTTACTCCCTGATATACTGCTGCCTACCCCCTTCGTAAGTGCAGGTCCTAAATGAGCTTTTTTCTCTGTTCCCTCACCACAATCCAGATTTTTTTGGGGAGTTACCAGTACAGTAACCATACCAGGAAGTACTTTATTTATTAAGCTACTGCTTTTCTTAATCTCAGTGGAGATATTTACTGATAAACAGCTACCTACGCAGCATGCTCATGTCGTTCCTAAATGAGCTTTTATCTCTCTCCCCTCACCACAAATCAGATTCTTCTGAGGAGTTCCCAGTACATTATCCTTTCCCCTGTGTAATTACCTTAACAAGCTCCAGCTGTTTTTATTCTCAGAAGGTTTACTCCCAGATATACAGCTGCCTACCCCCTTCGTAAGTGCAGGTCCTAAATGAGCTTTTTTCTCTGTTCCCTCACCACAACCCAGATTCTTCTGGGGAGTTACCAGTACAGTCACCATACCAGGAAGTACTTAATTTATTAAGCTACTGCTTTTCTTAATCTCAGTGGAGATATTTACTTATAAACAACTACCTACGGAGCATGTTCATGTCGTTCCTAAATGAGATTTTATCTCTCTCCCCTCACCACAAATCAGATTCTTCTAAGGAGTTCCCAGTACATTATCCTTTCCCCTGTGTAATTACCTTAACAAGCTCCAGCTGTTTTTATTCTCAGAAGGTTTACTCCCTGATATACAGCTGCCTACCCCTTTCGTAAGTGCAGGTCCTAAATGAGCTTTTTTCTCTGTTCCCTCACCACAATCCAGATTCTTTTGGGGAGTTACAAGTACAGTAACCACACCAGGAAGTACTTAAGTTATTAAGCTACTGCTTTTCTTAATCTCAGTGGGGATATTTACTGATAAACAGCTACCTACGCAGCATGTTCATGTCGTTCTTAAATGAGCTTTTATCTCTCTCCCCACACCACAAATCAGATTCTTCTTAATAGTTCCCAGTACATTATCCTTTCCACTGTGTAATTACCTTAACATGCTCCAGCTGTTTTTATTCTCAGAAGGTTTACTCCCTGATATACAGCTGCCTACCCCTTTCCTAAGTGCAGGTCCTAAATTAGCTTTTTTCTCTCTTCCCTCACCACAATCCAGATTCTTTTGGGGAATTACCAGTACAGTAACCATACCAGGAAGTACTTAATTTATTAAGCTACTGCTTTTCTTATTTTCAGTGGAGATATTTGCTGATAAACAGCTACCTAGGCAGCATGTTCATGTCGTTCCTAAATGAGCTTTTATATCTCTCCCCTCACCACAAATCAGATTCTTCTGAGGAGTTCCCAGTACATTATCCTTTCCACTGTGTAATTACCTTAACATGCTCTAGCTGTTTTTATTCTCAGAAGGTTTACTCCCTGATATACAGCTGGCTACCCACTTGGTAATTGCAGGTCCTAAATGAGCTTTTTTCTCTGTTGTCTCACGACAATCCAGATTCTGTTGCGGAATTACCAGTACAGTAACCATACCAGGAAGTACTTAATTTATTAAGCTACTGCTTTTCTTAATTTCAGTGGAGATATTTGCTGATAAACAGCTACCTAGGCAGCATGTTCATGTCGTTCCTAAATGAGCTTTTATCTCTCTCCCCTTGCCACATATCAGATTCTTCTGAGGAGTTCCCAGTACATTTTCCTTTCCCCTGTGTAATTACCTTAACACCTTAACAAGCTCCAGCTGTTTTTATTCTCAGAAGGTTTACTCCCTGATATACTGCTGCCTACCCCCTTCGTAAGTGCAGGTCCTAAATGAGCTTTATTCTCTGTTCCCTCACCACAGTCCAGATGCTTTTGGGGAGTTACCAGTACAGTAACCATACCAGGAAGTACTTTATTTATTAAGCTACTGCTTTTCTTAATCTCAGTGGAGATATTTACTGAAAAACAGCTACCTACGCAGCATGTTCATGTCTTTCCTAAATGTGCTTTTATCTCTCTCCCCTCACCTCAAATCAGATTCTTCTGAGGAGTTCCCAGTACATTATCCTTTCCCCTGTGTAATTACCTTAACAAGCTCCAGCTGTTTTTATTCTCAGAAGGTTTACTCCCTGATAGACAGCTGCCCACCCCTTTCGTAAGTGCAGGTCCTAAATGAGCTTTTTTCTCTGTTCCCTCACCACAATCCACATTCTTTTGGGGAGTTACCAGTACAGTAACCATACCAGGAAGTACTTAATTTATTAAGCTACTGCTTTTCTTAATCTCAGTGGAGATATTTACTGATAAACAGCTACCTACGCAGCATGTTCATTTCGTTCCTAAATGAGCTTTTATTTCTCTCCCCTCACCACAAATCAGATTCTTCTGAGGAGTTCCCAGTACATTATCCTTTCCCCTGTGTAATTACCTTAACAAGCTCCAGCTGTTTTTATTCTCAGAAAGTTTACTCGCTGATATACAGCTGGCTACCCACTTGGTAATTGCAGGTCCTAAATGAGCTTTTTTCTCTGTTCCCTCACCACAATCCAGATTCTTTTGGGGAGTTACCACTACAGAAACCATACAAGGAAGTACTTAATTTATTAAGCTACTGCTTTTCTTAATCTCAGTGGAGATATTTACTGATAAACAGCTACATACGCACCATGTTCATGTCGTTCCTAAATGAGCTTTTATCTCTCTCCCCTCACCACAAATCAGATTCTTCTGAGGATTTCCCAGTACATTATCCTTTCCCCTGTGTAATTACCTTAACAAGCTCCAGCTGTTTTTATTTTCAGAAGGTTTACTCCCTGATATACAGCTGCCTACCCCTTTCGTAAGTGCAGGTCCTAAATGAGCTTTTTTCTCTGTTCCCTCACCACAATCCAGATTCTTTTGGGGAGTTACCAGTACAGTAACCATACCAGGAAGTACTTTATTTATTAAGCTACTGCTTTTCTTAATCTCAGTGGAGATATTTACTGATAAACAGCTACCTACGCAGCATGTTCATGTCGTTCTTAAATGAGCTTTTATCTCTCTCCCCTCACCACAAATCAGATTCTTCTGAGGAGTTCCCAGTACATTATCCTTTCCACTGTGTAATTACCTTAACATGCTCCAGCTGTTTTTATTCTCAGAAGGTTTACTCCCTGATATACAGCTGGCTACCCACTTGGTAATTGCAGGTCCTAAATGAGCTTTTTTTCTCTGTTGCTTCACGACAATCCAGATTCTGTTGGGGAATTACCAGTACAGTAACCATACCAGGAAGTACTTAATTTATTAAGCTACTGCTTTTCTTAATTTCAGTGGAGATATTTGCTGATAAACAGCTACCTAGGCAGCATGTTCATGTCGTTCCTAAATGAGCTTTTATCTCTCTCCACTCGCCACACATCAGATTATTCTGAGGAGTTCCCAGTACATTTTCCTTTCCCCTGTGTAATTACCTTAACACCTTAACAAGCTCCAGCTGTTTTTATTCTCAGAAGGTTTACTCCCTGATATACTGCTGCCTACCCCCTTCGTAAGAGCAGGTCCTAAATGAGCTTTATTCTCTGTTCCCTCACCACAGTCCAGATGCTTTTGGGGAGTTACCAGTACAGTAACCATACCAGGAAGTACTTTATTTATTAAGCTACTGCTTTTCTTAATCTCAGTGGAGATATTTACTGATAAAGAGCTACCTACGCAGCATGTTCATGTCGTTCCTAAATGAGCATTTATCTCTCTCCCCTCACCACAAATCAGATTCTTCTGAGGAGTTCCCAGTACATTATCCTTTCCCCTGTGTAATTACCTTAACAAGCTCCAGCTGTTTTTTTTCTAAGAAGGTTTACTCCCTGATATACAGCTGCCTACCCCCTTCGTAAGTGCAGGTCCTAAATGAGCTTTTTTCTCTGTTCCCTCACCACAATCCAGATTCTTTTGGGGAGTTACCAGTACAGTAACCATACCAGGAAGTACTTAATTTATTAAGCTACTACTTTTCTTAATCTCAGGGGAGATATTTACTGATAAGCAGCTACCTACGCAGCATGTTCATGTCGTTCCTAAATGAGCTTTTATCTCTCTCCCCTCACCACTAATCAGATTCTTCTGAGGAGTTCCCAGTACATTATCCTTTCCCCTGTGTAATTACCTTAACAAGCTCCAGCTGTTTTTATTCTCAGAAGGTTTACTCCCTGATATACAGCTGCCTAACCCCTTCGTAAGTGCAGGTCTTAATGAGCTTTTTTCTCTGTTCCCTCACCAAAATCCAGATTCATTTGGGGAGTTACCAGTACAGTAGCCATACCAGGAAGTACTTTATTTATTAAGCTACTGCTTTTCTTAATCTTAGTGGAGATATTTACTGATAAACAGCTAAGTACGCAGCATGTTCATGTCGTTCCTAAATGAGCTTTTGTCTCTCTCCCCTCACTACAAATCAGATTCTTCTGAGGAGTTCCCAGTCCATTATCCTTTCTCCTGTGTAATTACCTTAACAAGCTCCAGCTGTTTTTATTTTCCGAAGGTTTACTCCCTGATATACAGCTGCCTACCCCCTTCGTATGTGCAGGTCCTAAATGAGCTTTTTTCTCTGTTCCCTCACCACAATCCAGATTCTTTTGTGGAGTTACCAGTACAGTAACCATACCAGGAAGCACTTAATTCATTAAGCTACTGCTTTTCTTAATCTCAGTGGAGATATTAACTGATAAACAGCTACCTACACAGCATGTTCATGTCGTTCCTAAATGAGCTTTTATCTCTCTCCCCTCACCACAAATCAGATTCTTCCATGGAGTTCCCAGTACATTATCCTTTCCCCTGTGTAATTACCTTAACAAGCTCCAGCTGTTTTTATTCTCAGAAGGTTTACTCCCTGATATACAGCTGCCTACCCCCTTCGTAATTGTAGGTCCTAAATGAGTTTTATTCTCTGTTCCCTCACCACAATCCAGATTCTTTTGGGGAGTTACCAGTACAGTAACCATACCAGGAAGTACTTAATTTATTAAGCTACTGCTTTTCTTAATCTCAGTGGAGATATTTACTGATAAACAGCTACCTACGCAGCATGTTCATGTCGTTCCTAAATGAGCTTTTATCTCTCTCCCCTCACCACAAATCAGATTCTTCTGAGGAGTTCCCAGTACATTATCCTTTCCCCTGTGTAATTACCTTAACAAGCTCCAGCTGTTTTTATTCTCAGAAGGTTTACTCCCTGATATACAGCTGCCTAACCCCTTCGTAAGTGCAGGTCCTAAATGAGCTTTTTTCTCTGTTCCCTCACCACAATCCAGATTCTTTTGGGAGTTACCAGTACAGTAACCACACCAGGAAGTACTTAATTTATTAAGCTACTGCTTTTCTTAATCACAGTGGAGATATTTACTGATAAACAGCTACCTATGCAGCATGTTCATGTCGTTCCTAAATGAGCTTTTATCTCTCTCCCCTCAGCACAAGTCAGATTCTTCTGAGGATTTCCCAGTACATTATCCTTTCCCCTGTGTAATTACCTTAACAAGCTCCAGCTGTTTGTATTCTCAGAAGGTTTACTCCCTGATATACAGCTGCCTACCCCCTTCGTATGTGCAGATCCTAAATGAGCTTTTTTCTCTGTTCCCTCACCACAATACAGATTCTTTTGGGGAGTTACCAGTAAAGTATCCATACCAGGAAGTACTTAATTTATTAAGCTACTGCTATTCTTAATCTCAGTGGAGATATTTACTGATAAACAGCTACCTACGCAGCATGTTCATGTCGTTCCTAAATGAGCTTTTATCTCTCTCCTCTCACCACAAATCAGATTCTTCTGAGGAGTTCCCAGTACATTATCCTTTCCCCTGTTTAATTACCTTAAGAAGCTCCAGCTGTTTTTATTCTCAGAAGGTTTACTCCCTGATATACTGCTGCCTACCCCCTTCGTAAGTGCAGGTCCTAAATGAGCTTTTTTCTCTGTTCCCTCACCACAATCCAGATTCTTTTGGGGAGTTACCAGTACAGTAACCATACCAGGAAGTACTTTATTTATTAAGCTACTGCTTTTCTTAATCTCAGTGGAGATATTTACTGATAAACAGCTACCTACGCAGCATGTTCATGTCGTTCTTAAATGAGCTTTTATCTCTCTGCCCTCACCACAAATCAGATTCTTCTGAGGAGTTTCCAGTACATTATCCTTTCCCCCGTGTAATTACCTTAACAAGCTCCAGCTGTTTTTATTCTCAGAAGGTTTACTCCCTGATATACAACTGCCTTCCCGCTTCGTAAGTGCAGGTCCTAAATGAGCTTTTTTCTCTGTTCCCTCACCACAATCCAGATTCTTTTGGGGAGTTACCAGTACAGTAACCATACCAGGAAGTACTTAATTTATTAAGCTACTGCTTTTCTTAATCTCAGTGGAGATATTTACTGATAAACAGCTACCTATGCAGCATGTTCATTTCGTTCCTAAATGAAGTTTTATCTCTCTCCCCTCACCACAAATCAGATTCTTCTGAGGAGTTCCCAGTACATTATCCTTTCCTGTGTGTAATTACCTTAACAAGCTCCAGCTGTTTTTATTCTCAGAAAGTTTAATCCCTGATATACAGCTGCCTATCCCCTTCGTAAGTGCAGGTCCTAAATGTGCTTTTTTCTCTGGTTCCTCACCACAATCCAGATACATTTGGGGAGTTACCAGTAGAGTAACCATACCAGGAAGTGCTTCATTTATTAAGCTACTGCTTTTCTTAATCTCAGTGGAGATATTTACTGATAAACAGCTACCTACGCAGCATGTTCATGTCGTTCCTAAATGAGCTTTTATCTCTCTCCCCTCACCACAAATCAGATCCTTCTGAGGAGTTCCCAGTACATTATCCTTTCCCCTGTGTAATTACCTTAAGAAGCTCCAGCTGTTTTTATTCTCAGAAGGTTTACTCCCTGATATACAGCTGCCTACCCCCTTCGTAAGTGCAGGTCCTAAGTGAGCTTTTTTCTCTGTTCCCTCACCACAATCCAGATTCTTTTGGGGAGTTACCAGTACAGTAACCATACCAGGAAGTACTTAATTTATTAAGCTACTGCTTTTCTTAATCTCAGTGGAGATATTTACTGATAAACAGCTACCTAAGCAGCATGGTCATGTCGTTCCTAAATGAGCTTTTATCTCTCTCCCGTCACCACGAATCAGATTCTTCTGAAGAGTTCCCAGTACATTATCATTTCCCGTGTGTAATTACCTTAACAAGCTCCAGCTGTTTTTATTCTCAGAAGGTTTACTCCCTGATATACAGCTGCCTACCCCCTTCGTAAGTGCAGGCCCTAAATGAGCTTTTTTCTCTGTTCCCTCACCACAATCCAGATTCTTTTGGGGAGTTACCAGTACAGTAACCATACCAGGAAGTATTTCACTTATGAAGCTACTGCTTTTCTTAATCTCAGTGGAGATATTTACTGATCAACATTTACCTACGCAGCATGTTCATGTCGTTTATAAATGAGCTTTTATCTCTCTCCCTTCACCACAAATCAGATTCTTCTGAGGAGTTCCCAGTACATTATCATTTCCCCTGTGTAAGTACCTTAACAAGCTCCAGCTGTTTTTATTCTCAGAAGGTTTACTCCCTGATATACAGCTGCCTACCCCCTTCGTAAGTGCAGGTCCTAAATGAGCTTTTTTTGCTGTTCCCTCACCACAATCCAGATTCTATCGGGAGTTACCAGTACAGTATCCATTCCGGGAAGTACTTAATTTATTAAGCTACTGCTTTTCTTAATCTCAGTGGAGATATTTACTGATAAACAGCTACCTAAGTAGCATGGTCATGTCGTTCCTAAATGAGCTTTTATCTCTCTCCCCTCCCCACAAATCAGATTCTTCTGAGGAGTTCCCCGTACATTATCCTTTCCCCTGTGTAATTACCTTAACAAGCTCCAGCTGTTTTTATTCTCAGAAGGTTTACTCCCTGATATACAGCTGCCTACCCCCTTCGTAAGTGCAGGTCCTAAATGAGCTTTTTTCTCTGTTCCCTCACCACAATCCAGGTTCTTTTGGGGAGTTACCAGTACAGTAACCATAACACGAAGTACTTCACTTATAAAGCTACTGCTTTTCTTAATCTCAGTGGAGATATTTACTGATAAACAGCTACCTACGCAACATGTTCATGTCGTTCCTAAATGAGCTTTTATCTCTCTCCCCTCACCACAAATCAGATTCTTCTGAGGAGTTCCCGGTACATTATCCTTTCACCCGTGTAATTACCTTAACAAGCTCCAGCTGTTTTTATTCTCAGAAGGTTTACTCCCTGATATACAGCTGCCTACCCCCTTCGTGAGTGCACTTCCTAAATGAGCTTTATTCTCTGTTCCCTCACCACAACCCAGATTCTTTTGGGGAGTTACCAGTACAGTAACAATACCAGGAAGTACTTAATTTATTAAGCTACTGCTTTTCTTAATCTCAGTGGAGATATTTACTGATAAACAGCTACGTATGCAGCATGTTCATGTCGTTCCTAAATGAGCTTTTATCTCTCTCCGCTCACCACAAATCAGATTCTTCTGAGGAGTTCCCAGTACATTATCCTTTCCCTTGTGTAATTACCTTAACAAGCTCCTGCTGTTTTTATTCTCAGAAGGTTTACTCCCTGATATACAGCTGCCTACCCCCTTCGTAAGTGCAGGTCCTAAATGAGCTTTTTTCTCTGTTCCCTCACCACAATCCAGATTCTTTTGGGGAGTTACCAGTACAGTAACCATACCAGGAAGTACTTAATTTATTAGGCTTCTGATTTTCTTAATCTCAGTGGAGATATTTACTGACAAACAGCTACCTACGCAGCATGTTCATGTCGTTCCTAAATGAGCTCTTATCTCTATCCCCTCACCACAAATCAGATTCTTCTGAGGAGTTCCCAGTACATTATCCTTTCCCCTGTGTAATTACCTTAACAAGCTCCAGCTGTTTTTATTCTCAGAAGGTTTACTCCCTGATATACAGCTGCCTACCCCCTTCGTAAGTGCAGGTCCTAAATGAGCTTTTTTCTCTGTTCCCTCACCACAATCCAGATTCTTTTGGGGAGTTACCAGTACAGTATCCATACCAGGAAGTACTTAATTTATTACGCTACTGCTTTTCTTATTCTCAGTGGAGATATTTACTGATAAACAGCTACGTATGCAGCATGTTCATGTCGTTCCTAAATGAGCTTTTATCTCTCTCCCCTCACCACAAATCAGATTCTTCTGAGGAGTTCCCAGTACATTATCCTTTCCCCTGTGTAATTACCTTAACAAGCTCCAGATGTTTTTATTCTCTGAAGGTTTATTCCCTGATATACAGCTGCCTACCCCCTTCGTAAGTGCAGGTCCTAAATGAGCTTTTTTCTCTGTTCCCTCACCACAATCCAGATTCTTTTGGGGAGTTACCAGTACAGTAACCATACCAGGAAGTACTTAATTTATTAAGCTACTGCTTTTCTTAATCTCAGTGGAGATATTTACTGATAAACAGCTACCTACGCAGCATGTTCACGTCGTTCCTAAATGAGCTTTTATCTCTCTCCCCTCACCACAAATCAGATTCTTCTGAGGAGTTCCCAGTACATTATCCTTTCCCCTGTGTAATTACCTTAACAAGCTCCAGCTGTTTTTATTCTCAGAAGGTTTACTCCCTGATATACAGCTGCCTACCCCCTTCGTAAGTGCAGGTCCTAAATGAGCTTTTTTCTCTGTTCGCTCACCACAATCCAGATTCTTTTGGGGAGTTACCAGTACAGTAACCATACCAGGAGTACTTAATTTATTAAGCTACTGCTTTTCTTAATCTCAGTGGAGATATTTACTGATAAACAGCTACGTATGCAGCATGTTCATGTCGTTCCTAAATGAGCTTTTATCTCTCCCCCTCACCACAAATCAGATTCTTCTGAGGAGTTCCCAGTACATTATCCTTTCTCCTGTGTAATTACCTTAACAAGCTCCAGCTGTTTTTATTCTCAGAAGGTTTACTCCCTGATATACAGCTGCCTACCCCCTTCGTAAGTGCAGGTCCTAAATGAGCTTTTTTCTCTGTTGCGTCACCACAATCCAGATTCTTTTGGGGAGTTACCAGTACAGTAACCATACCAGGAAGTACTTAATTTATTAAGCTACTGCTTTTCTTAATCTCAGTGGAGATATTTACTGATAAACAGCTACCTATGCAGCATGTTCATGTCGTTCTTAATGAGCTTTTATCTCTCTCCCCTCACCACAAATCAGATTCTTCTGAGTAGTTCCCAGTACATTATCCTTTCCCCTGTGTAATTACCTTAACAAGCTCCAGCTGTTTTTATTCTCAGAAGGTTTACTCCCTGATATACAGCTGCCTACCCCCTTCGTAAGTGCAGGTCCTAAATGAGATTTTTACTCTGTTCCCTCACCACAATCCAGATTCTTTTAGGGAGTTACCAGTACAGTAACCATACCCGGAAGTACTTAATTTAATAAGCTACTGCTTTTCTTAATCTCAGTGGAGATATTTAGTGATAAACAGCTACCTATGCAGCATGTTCATGTCGTTCCTAAATGAGCTTTTATCTCTCTCCCCTCACGACAAATCAGATTCTTCTGAGGAGTTCCCAGTACTTTAACCTTTCCCCTGTGTAATTACCTTAACAAGCTCCAGCTGTTTTTATTCTCAGAAGGTTTACTCCCTGATATACTGCTGCCTACCCCCTTAATAAGTGCAGGTCCTAAATGAGCTTTTTTCTCCGTTCCCTCACCACAATCAAGAATCTTTTGGGGAATTACCACTACAGTAACCATACCAGGAGTACTTAATTTATTAAGCTACTGCTTTTCTTAATCTCAGTGGAGATATTTACTGATAAACAGCTACGTATGCAGCATGTTCATGTCGTTCCTAAATGAGCTTTTATCTCTCCCCCTCACCACAAATCAGATTCTTCTGAGGAGTTCCCAGTACATTGTCCTTTCCCCTTTGTAATTACCTTAACAAGCTCCAGCTGTTTTTATTCTCAGAAGGTTTACTCCCTGATATACAGCTGCCTACCCCCTTCGCAAGTGCAGGTCCTAAATGAGCTTTTTTCTCTGTTCCCTCTCCACAATCCAGATTATTTTGGGGAGTTACAAGTACAGTAACCATACCAGGATATACTTAATTTATTAAGCTACTGCTTTTCTTAATCTCAGTGGAGATATTTACTGATAAAAAGCTACCTACGCAGCATGTTCAAGTCGTTCCTAAATGAGCTTTTATCTCTCTCCCCTCACCACAAGTCAGATTCTTCTGAGGAGTTCTCAGTACATTATCCTTTCCCCTGTGTAATTACCTTAACAAGCTCCAGCTGTTTTTATTCTCAGAAGGTTTACTCACTGATACACAGCTGCCTACCCCCTTCGTAAGTGTAGGTCCTAAATGAGCTTTTTTCTCTGTTCCCTCACCACAATCCAGATTCTTTTGGGGAGTTACCAGTACAATAACCATACCAAGAAGTACTTAATTTATTAAGCTACTGCTTTTCTTAATCTCAGTGGAGATATTTACTGATAAACAGCCACCTACGCAGCATGTTCATGTCGTTCCTAAATGAGCTTTTATCTCTCTCCCCTCACCACAAATCAGATTCTTCTGAGGAGTTCCCAGTACATTATCCTTTCCCCTGTGTAATTACCTTAAGAAGCTCCAGCTGTTTTTATTCTCAGAAGGTTTACTCCCTGATATACAGCTGCCTACCCCCTTTGTAAGTGCAGGTCCTAAATGAGCTTTTTTCTCTGTTCCCTCACCACAATCCAGACTCTTTTGGGGAGTTACCAGTACAGTAACCATACCAGGAAGTACTTAATTTATTAAGCTACTGCTTTTCTTAATCTCAGTGGAGATATTTACTGATAAACAGCTACCTACGCAGCATGTTCATGTCGTTCCTAAATGAGCTTTTGTCTCTCTCCCCTCACCACAAATCAGATTCTTCTGAGGAGTTCCCAGTACATTATCCTTTCCCCTGTGTAATTACCTTAACAAGCTCCAGCTGTTTTTATTCTCAGAAGGTTTACTCCCTGATATACAGCTGCCTACCCCCTTCGTAAGTGCAGGTCCTAAATGAGCTTTTTTCTCTGTTCCCTCACCAGAATCCAGATTTTTTTGGGGAGTTACCAGTACAGTAACCATACCAGGAAGTACTTTATTTATTAAGCTACTGCTTTTCTTAATCTCAGTGGAGATATTTACTGATAAACAGCTACCTACGCAACATGTTCATGTCGTTCCTATATGAGCTTTTATCTCTCTCCCCTCACCACAAATCAGATTCTTCTGAGGACTTCCCAGTACATTATCCTTTCCCCTGTGTAATTACCTTAACAAGCTCCAGCTGTTTTTATTCACAGAAGGTTTACGCCCTGATATACAGGTGCCTACCCCCTTCGTAAGTGCAGGTCCTAAATCAGCTTTTTGCTCTGTTCCCTCACCACAATCCAGATTCTTTTGGGGAGTTACCAGTACAGTAACCATACCCGGAAGTACTTAATTTAATAAGCTACTGCTTTTCTTATTCTCAGTGGAGATATTTACTGATAAACAGCTACATACGCAGCATGTTCATGTCGTTCCTAAATGAGCTTTTATCTCTCTCCCCTCACCACAAATCATATTCTTCTGAGGAGTTCCCAGTACATTATCCTTTACCCTGTGTAATTACCTTAACAAGCTCCAGCTGTTTTTCTTCTCAGAAGGTTTACTCCCTGATATACAGCTGCCTACCCCCTTCGTAAGTGCAGGTCCTAATGAGCTTTTTTCTCTGTTCCCTCACCACAATCCAGATTCTTCGGGGAGTTACCAATAAAGTAACCATACCAGGAAGTACTTAATTTATTAAGCCAATGTTTTTCTTAATCTCAGTGGAGATATTTACTGATAAACAGCTACCTACTCAGCATGTTCATGTCGTTCCTAAATGAGCTTTTATCTCTCTCCCCTCACCACAAATCAGATTGTTCTGAGGAGTTCCCAGTACATTATCCTTTCCCCTGTCTAATTATCTTAACCAGCTCCAGCTGTTTTTATTCTCAGAAGGTTTGCTCCCTGTTATACAGCTGCCTACCCCCTTCGTAAGTGCAGGTCCTAAATGAGCTTTTTTCTCTGTTCCCTCTCCACAATCCAGATTCTTTTGGGGAGTTACAAGTACAGTAACTATACCAGGATATACTTAATTTATTAAGCTACTGCTTTTCTTAATCTCAGTGGAGATATTTACTGATAAAAAGCTACCTACGCAGCATGTTCAAGTCGTTCCTAAATGAGCTTTTATCTCTCTCCCCTCACCACAAATCAGATTCTTCTGAGGAGTTCTCAGTACATTATCCTTTCCCCTGTGTAATTACCTTAACAAGCTCCAGCTGTTTTTATTCTCAGAAGGTTTACTCACTGACACAGCTGCCTACCCCCTTCGTAAGTGTAGGTCCTAAATGAGCTTTTTTCTCTGTTCCCTCTCCACAATCCAGATTCTTTTGTGGAGTTACCAGTACAATAACCATACCAAGAAGTACTTAATTTATTAAGCTACTGCTTTTCTTAATCTCAGTGGAGATATTTACTGATAAACAGCTACGTACGCAGCATGTTCATGTCGTTCCTAAATGAGCTTTTATCTCTCTCCCCTCACCACAAATCAGATTCTTCTGAGGAGTTCCCAGTACATTATCCTTTCCCCTGTGTAATTACCTTAAGAAGCTCCAGCTGTTTTTATTCTCAGAAGGGTTACTCCCTGATATACAGCTGCCTATCCCCTTCGTAATTGCAAGTCCTAATTGAGCTTTTTTCTCTGTTCCCTCACCACAATCCAGATTCTTTTGGGGAGTTACCAGTACAGTAACCATACCAGGAAGTACTTAATTTATTAAGCTACTGATTTTCTTTATCTCAGTGGAGATATTTACTGATAAACAGCTACCTACGCAGCATGTTCATGTCGTTCATAAATGAACTTTTATCTCTCTCCCCTCACCACAAATCAGATTCTTCTCAGGAGTTCCCAGTACATTATCCTTTCCCTTCCCCTGTGTAATTACCTTAACAAGCTCCAGCTGTTTTTATTCTCAGAAGGTTTACTCCCTGATATACAACTGCCTACCCCCTTCGTAAGTGCAGGTCCTAAATGAGCTTTTTTCTCTGTTCCCTCACCACAATCCAGATTCTTTTGGGGAGTAACCAGTACAGTAACCATACCAGGAAGTACTTAATTTATTAAGCTACTGCTTTTCTTAATCTCAGTGGAGATATTTACTGATAAACAGCTACCTATGCAGCATGTTCATGTCGTTCTTAAATGAGCTTTTTTCTCTCTCCCCTCACCACAAATCAGATTCTTCTGAGGATTTTCCCAGTACATTATCCTTTCCCCTGTGTAATTACCTTAACATGCTCCAGGTGTTTCTACCCTCAGAAGGTTTACTCCCTGATATACAGCTGCCTACCCCCTTCGTAAGAGCAGGTCCTAAATGAGCTTTATTCTCTGTTGCCTCAGGACAATCCAGATTCTTTTGGGGAGTTACCAGTACAGTAACCATACTAGGAAGTACTTAATTAATTAAGCAACTGCTTTTCTTAATCTCAGTGGAGATATTTACTGATAAACAGCTACCTACGCAGCATGTTCATGTCGTTCCTAAATGAGCTTTTATCTCTCTCCCCTCACCACAAATCAGATTCTTCTGAGGAGTTCCCAGTACATTATCCTTTCCCCTGTGTAATTACCTTAAGAAGCTCCAGCTGTTTTTATTCTCAGAAGGTTTACTCCCTGATATACAGCTGCCTACCCCCTTCGTAAGTGCAGGTCCTAAATGAGCTTTTTTCTCTGTTCCCTCACCACAATCCAGAATCTTTTGGGTAGTTACCAGTGCAGTAACCATACCAGGAAGTACTTAATTTATTAAGCTACTGCTTTTCTTAATCTCAGTGGAGATATTTACTGATAAACAGCTACCTACGAAGCATGTTCATGTCGTTCCTAAATGAGCTTTTATCTCTCTCCCCTCACCACAAATCAGAATGTTCTGAGGAGTTCCCAGTACATTATCCTTTCCCCTGTGTAATTACCTTAACAAGCTCCAGCTGTTTTTATTCTCAGAAGGTTTACTCCCTGATATACAGCTGCCTAACCCCTTCGTAAGTGCAGGTCCTAAATGAGCTTTTTTCTCTGTTCCCTCACCACAATCCAGATTCTTTTGGGGAGTTACCGGTACAGTAACCATACCAGGAAGTACTTAATTTATTTAGCTACTGCTTTTCTTAATCTCAGGGGAGATATTTACTGATAAACAGCTACCTACGCAGCATGTTCATGTCGTTCTTAAATGAGCTTTTATCTCTCTCCCATCACCACAAATCAGATTCTTCTGAGGAGTTCCCAGTACATTATCCTTTCCCCTGTGTAATTACCTTAACATGCTCCAGCAGTTTTTATTCTCAGAAGGTTTACTCCCTGATATACAGCTGCCTACCCCCTTCGTAAGTGCAGGTCCTAAATGAGCTTTTTTCTCTGTTGCCTCACGACAATCCAGATTCTTTTGGGGAGTTACCGGTACAGTAACCATACCAGGAAGTACTTAATTTACTAAGCTACTGCTTTTCTTAATCTCAGTGGAGATATTTACTGATAAACAGCTACCTACGCAGCATGTTCATGTCGTTCCTAAATGAGCTTTTTTTTTCTTTTTTTTTCCCAGTCCTGGGCCTTGAACTCAGGGCCAGAGCACTGTCCCTGGCTTCTTCCCGCTCAAGGCTAGCACTCTGCCACTTGAGCCACAGCGCCGCTTCTGGCCGTTTTCTGTATATGTGGTGCTGGGGAACCGAACCTAGGGCCTCATGTATCAGAGGCAGGCACTCTTGCCACTAGGCTATATCCCCTGCCCCCTAAATGAGCTTTTATCTCTCTCCCCTCACCACAAATCACATTCTTCTGAGGACTTCCCAGTACATTATCCTTTCCCCTGTGTAATTACCTTAACAATCTCCAGCTGTTTTTCTTCTCAGAAGGTTTACTCCCTGATATACAGCTGCCTACCCCCTTTGTAAGTGCAGGTCCTAAATGAGCTTTTTTCTCTGTTCCCTCACCACAATCCAGATGCTTCTGCGGAGTTACCAGTACAGTAACCATACCAGGAAGTACTTTATTTATTAAGCTACTGCTTTTCTTAATCTCAGTGGAGATATTTACTGATAAAGAGCTAACTACGCAGCATGTTCATGTCGTTCCTAAATGAGCTTTTATCTCTCTCCCCTCACCACAAATCAGATTCTTCTGAGGAGTTCCCAGTACATTATCCTTTCCCCTGTGTAATTACCTTAACAAGCTCCAGCTGTTTTTATTCTCAGAAGGTTTACTCCCTGATATACAGCTGCCTAACCCCTTCGTAAGTGCAGGTCCTAAATGAGCTTTTTTCTCTGTTCCCTCACCACAATCCAGATTCTTTTGGGGAGTTACCAGTACAGTAACCATAACAGGAAGTACATAATTTATTAAGCTACTGCTTTTCTTAATCTCAGGGGAGATATTTACTGATAAACAGCTACCTACGCAGCATGTTCATGTTGTTCTTAAATGAGCTTTTATCTCTCTCCCCTCACCACAAATCAGATTCTTCTGAGGAGTTCCCAGTACATTATCCTTTCCCCTGTGTAATTACCTTAACATGCTCCAGCTGTATTTATTCTCAGAAGGTTTACTCCCTGATATACACCTGCCTACCCCCTTCGTAAGTGCAGGTCCTAAATGAGCTTTTTTCTCTGTTGCCTCACGACAATCCAGATTCTTTTGGGGAGTTACCGGTACAGTAACCATACCAGGAAGTACTTAATTTATTAAGCTACTGCTTTTCTTAATCTCAGTGGAGATATTTACTGATAAACAGCTACCTACGCAGCATGTTCATTTCGTTCCTAAATGAGCTTTTTTTTTTTTTTTTCCCAGTCCTGGGCCTTGGACTCAGGGCCTGAGCACTGTCCCTAGCTTCTTCCCGCTCAAGGCTAGCACTCTGCCACTTGAGCCACAGCGTCGCTTCTGGCCGTTTTCTGTATATGTGTTGCTGGGGAACCGAACCTAGGGCCTCATGTATCAGAGGCAGGCACTCTTGCCACTAGGCTATATCCCCAGCCCCCTAAATGAGCTTTTATCTCTCTCCCCTCACCACAAATCACATTCTTCTGAGGAGTTCCCAGTACATTATCCTTTCCCCTGTGTAATTACCTTAACAAGCTCCAGCTGTTTTTATTCTCAGAAGGTTTACTCCCTGATATATAGCTGCCTACCCCCTTTGTAAGTGCAGGTCCTAAATGAGCTTGTTTCTCTGTTCCCTCACCACAATCCAGATTCTTTTGGGGAGTTACCAGTACAGTAACCATACCAGGAAGTACTTAATTTATTAAGCTACTGCTTTTCTTAATCTCAGTGGAGATATTTACTGATAAACAGCTACCTACGCATCATGTTCATGTCGTTCCTAAATGAGCTTTTATCTCTCTCCCCTCACCACAAATCAGATTCTTTTGAGGAGTTCCCAGTACATTATCCTTTCCCCTGTGTAATTACCTTAACAAGCTGAAGCTGTTTTTATTCTCAGAAGGTTTACTCCCTGATATACAGCTGCCTACCCCCTTCGTAAGTGCAGGTCCTAAATGAGCTTTTTTCTCTGTTCCCTCACCACAATCCAGATTTTTTTGGGGAGTTACCAGTACAGTAACCATACTAGGAAGTACTTTATTTATTAAGCTACTGCTTTTCTTAATCTCAGTGGAGATATTTACTGATAAACAGCTACCTACGCAGCATGTTCATGTCGTTCCTATATGAGCTTTTATCTCTCTCCCCTCACCACAAATCAGATTCTTCTGAGGACTTCCCAGTACATTATCCTTTCCCCTGTGTAATTACCTTAACAAGCTCCAGCTGTTTTTCTTCTCAGAAGGTTTACTCCCTGATATACAGGTGCCTACCCCCTTCGTAAGTGCAGGTCCTAAATGAGCTTTTTGCTCTGTTCCCTCACCACAATCCAGATTCTTTTGGGGAGTTACCAGTACATTAACCAAACCCGGAAGTACTTAATTTAATAAGCTACTGCTTTTCTTAATCTCAGTGGAGATATTTACTGATAAACAGCTACATACGCAGCATGTTCATGTCGTTCCTAAATGAGCTTTTATCTCTCTCCCCTCACCACAAATCATATTCTTCTGAGGAGTTCCCAGTACATTATCCTTTCCCCTGTGTAATTACCTTAACAAGCTCCAGCTGTTTTTCTTCTCAGAAGGTTTACTCCCTGATATACAGCTGCCTACCCCCTTCATAAGTGCAGGTCCTAATGAGCTTTTTTCTCTATTCCCTCACCACAATCCAGATTCTTTTGGGGAGTTACCAGTAAAGTAACCATACCAGGAAGTACTTAATTTATTAAGCCAATGCTTTTCTTAATCTCAGTGGAGATATTTACTGATAAACAGCTACCTACTCAGCATGTTCATGTCGTTCCTAAATGAGCTTTTATCTCTCTCCCCTCACCACAAATCAGATTGTTCTGAGGAGTTCCCAGTACATTATCCTTTCCCCTGTCTAATTACCTTAACCAGCTCCAGCTGTTTTTATTCTCAGAAGGTTTGCTCCCTGATATACAGCTGCCTACCCCATTCGTAAGTGCAGGTCCTAAATGAGCTTTTTTCTCTGTTCCCTCTCCACAATCCAGATTCTTTTGGGGAGTTACAAGTACAGTAACCATACCAGGATATACTTAATTTATTAAGCTACTGCTTTTCTTAATCTCAGTGGAGATATTTACTGATAAAAAGCTACCTACGCAGCATGTTCATGTCGTTCCTAAATGAGCTTTTATCTCTCTCCCCTCACCACAAATCAGATTCTTCTGAGGAGTTCCCAGTACATTATCCTTTCCCCTGTGTAATTACCTTAAGAAGCTCCAGCTGTTTTTATTCTCAGAAGGGTTACTCCCTGATATACAGATGCCTATCCCCTTCGTAAGTGCAGGTCCTAAATGAGCTTTTTTCTCTGTTCCCTCACCACAATCCAGATTCTTTTGGGGAGTTACCAGTACAGTAACCATACCAGGAAGGACTTAATTTATTAAGCTACTGCTTTTCTTTATCTCAGTGGAGATATTTACTGATAAACAGCTACCTACGCAGCATGTTCATGTCGTTCATAAATGAACTTTTATCTCTCTCCCCTCACCACAAATCAGATTCTTCTGAGGAGTTCCCAGTACATTATCCTTTCCCTTCCCCTGTGTAATTACCTTAACAAGCTCCAGCTGTTTTTATTCTCAGAAGGTTTACTCCCTGATATACAGCTGCCTACCCCCTTCGTAAGTGCAGGTCCTAAATGAGCTTTTTTCTCTGTTCCCTCACCACAATCCAGATTCTTTTGGGGAGTTACCAGTACAGTAACCATACCAGGAAGTACTTAATTTGTTAAGCTACTGCTTTTCTTAATCTCAGTGGAGATATTTACTGATAAACAGCTACCTATGCAGCATGTTCATGTCGTTCTTAAATGAGCTTTTCTCTCTCTACCCTCACCACAAATCAGATTCTTCTGAGGAGTTCCCAGTACATTATCCTTTCCCCTGTGTAATTACCTTAACAAGCTCCAGCTGTTTTTATTCTCAGAAGGTTTACTCCCTGATATACAGCTGCCTACCCCCTTCGTAAGTGCAGGTCCTAAATGAGCTTTTTTCTCTGTTGCCTCACGACAATCCAGATTCTTTTGGGGAGTTACCAGTACAGTAACCATACCAGGAATTACTTACTTAATTAAGCTACTGCTTTTCTTAATCTCAGTGGAGATATTTACTGATAAACAGCAACCTACGCAGCATGTTCATGTCGTTCTTAAATGAGCTTTTATCTCTCTCCCCTCACCACAATTCAGATTCTTCTGAGGAGTTCCCAGTACATTATCCTTTCCGCTGTGTAATTACCTTAACAAGCTCCAGCTGTTTTTATTCTCAGAAGGTTTACTCCCTGATATACAGCTGCCTAGCCCCTTCGTAAGTGCAGGTCGTAAATGAGCTTTTTTCTCTGTTCCCTCACCACAATCCAGATTCTTTTGGGGAGTTACCAGTACAGTAACCATACCAGGAAGTACTTAATTTATGAAGCTACTGCTTTTCTTAATCTCAGTGGAGATATTTACTGATAAACAGCTACCTACGCAGCATGTTCATGTCGTTCCTAAATGAGCTTTTATCTCTCTCCCCACACCACAAATCAGATTCTTCTAAGGAGTTCCCAGTACATTATCGTTTCCCCTGTGTAATTACCTTAACAAGCTCCAGCTGTTTTTATTCTCAGAAGGTTTACTCCCTGATATACAGCTGCCTACCCCCTTCGTAAGTCCGGGTCCTAAATGAGCTTTTTTCTCTGTTCCCTCACCACAATCCAGATTCTTTTGGGGAGTTACCAGTACAGTAACCATACCAGGAAGTACTTAATTCATTAAGCTACTGCTTTTCTTAATCTCAGTGGAGATATTTACTGATAAACAGCTACCTACGCAGCATGTTCATGTCGTTCATAAATGAACTTTTATCTCTCTCCCCTCACCACAAATCAGATTCTTCTGAGGAGTTCCCAGTACATTATCCTTTCCCTTCCCCTGTGTAATTACCTTAACAAGCTCCAGCTGTTTTTATTCTCAGAAGGTTTACTCCCTGATATACAGCTGCCTACCCCCTTCGTAAGTGCAGGTCCTAAATGAGCCTTTTTCTCTGTTCCCTCACCACAATCCTGATCCTTTCGGGGTGTTACCAGTACAGTAACCATACCAGGAAGTACTTAATTTATTAAGCTACTGCTTTTCTCTAATCTCAGTGTAGATATTTACTGATAAACAGCTACCTACGCAGCATGTTCATGTCGTTCTTAAATGAGCTTTTTTCTCTCTCCCCTCACCACAAATCAGATTCTTCGGACAGTTCCCAGTACAATATCCTTTCCCCTGTGTAATTACCTTAACATGCTCCAGGTGTTTTTATTCTCAAAAGGTTTACTCACTGATATACAGCTGCCTACCCCCTTCGTAAGTGCAGGTCCTAAATGAGCTTTTTTCTCTGTTGCCTCACGACAATCCAGATTCTTTTGGGGAGTTACCAGTACAGTAACCATACCAGGAATTACTTAATTAATTAAGCTACTACTTTTCTTAATCTCAGTGGAGATATTTACTGATAAACAGCTACCTACGCAGCATGTTCATGTCGTTCCTAAATGAGCTTTTATCTCTCTCCCCTCACCACAAGTCAGATTCTTCTGAGGAGTTCCCAGTACATTATCCTTTCCCCTGTGTAATTACTTAACAAGCTCCAGCTGTTTTTATTCTCAGAATGTTTACTCCGTGATATACAGCTGCCTACCCCCTTCGTAAGTGCAGGTCCTAAATGAGCTTTTTTCTCTGTTCCCTCACCACAATCCAGATTCTTTTGGGGAGTTCCCAGTACAGTAACCATACCAGGAAGTACTTAATTTATTAAGCTACTGCTTTTCTTAATCTCAGTGGAGATATTTACTGATAAACAGCTACCTACGCAGCATGTTCCTGTCGTTCCTAAATGAGCTTTTATCTCTCTCCCCTCACCACAAATCAGATTCTTCTGAGGAGTTCCCAGTACATTATCCTTTCCCCTGTGTAATTACCTTAACAGGCTCCAGCTGTTTTTATTCTCAGAAGGTTTATTCCCTGATATACAGCTGCCTACCCCCTTCGTAAGTGCAGGTCCTAAATGAGCCTTTTTCTCTATTCTCTCACCACAATCCTGATTCTTTTGGGGTGTTACCAGTACAGTAACCTTACCAGGAAGTACTTAATTTATTAAGCTACTGCTTTTCTTAATCTCAGTGGAGATATTTACTGATAAACAGCTACCTACGCAGCATGTTCATGTCGTTCTTAAATGAGCTTTTTTCTCTCTCCCCTCACCACAAATCAGATTCTTCTGAGGAGTTCCCAGTACATTATCCTTTCCCCGGTGTAATTACCTTAACATGCTACAGGTGTTTTTCTTCTCAGAAGGTTTACTCCCTGATATACAGCTGCCTACCCCCTTCTTAAGTGCAGGTCCTAAATGAGCTTTTTTCTCTGTTGCCTCACGACAATCCAGATTCTTCTGGGGAGCTACCAGTACAGTAACCATACCAGGAATTACTTAATTAATTAAGCTACTGCTTTTCTTAATCTCAATGGAGATATTTACTGATAAACAGCTACCTACGCAGCATGTTCATGTCGTTCCTAAATGAGCTTTTAACTCTCTCCCCTCACCACAAATCAGATTTTTCTGAGGACTTCCCAGTACATTATCCTTTCCCCTGTGTAATTACCTTAAGAAGCTCCAGCTGTTTTTATTCTCAGAAGGTTTACTCCGTGATATACAGCTGCCTACCCCCTTCGTAAGTGCAGGTCCTAAATGACCTTTTTTCTCTGTTGCCTCACCACAATCCAGATTCTTTTGGGGAGTTACCAGTACAGTAACCATACCAGAAAATACTTAATTTATTAAGCCACTGCTTTTCTTAATCTCAGTGGAGATATTTACTGATAAACAGCTACCTACGCAGCATGTTCATGTCGTTCCTAAATGAGCTTTTATCTCTCTCCCCTCACCACAAATCAGATTCTTCTGAGGAGTTCCCAGTACATTATCCTTTCCCCTGTGTACCAGCTGTTTTTATTCTCAGAAGGTTTACTCCCTGATATACAGCTGCCTACCCCCTTCGTAAGTGCAGGTCTTAAATGAGCTTTTTTCTCTGTTCCCTCACCACAATCCAGATTCTTTTGGGGAGTTACCAGTACAGTAACCATACCAGGAAGTACTTAATTTATTAAGCTACTGCTTTTCTTAATCTCAGTGGACATATTTACTGATAAACAGCTACCTACGCAGCACGTTCATGTCGTTCCTAAATGAGCTTTTATCTCTCTCCCCTCACCACAAATCAGATTCTTCTGAGGAGTTCCCAGTACATTATCCTTTCCCCTGTGTACCAGCTGTTTTTATTCTCAGAAGGTTTACTCCCTGATATACAGCTGCCTACCCCCTTCGTAAGTGCAGGTCTTAAATGAGCTTTTTTCTATGTTCCCTCACCACAATCCGGATTCTTTTTGGGAGTTACCAATACAGTAACCATACCAGGAAGTACTTAATTTATTAAGCTACTGCTTTTCTTAATCTCAGTGGAGATATTTACTGATAAACAGCTACCTACGCAGCATGTTCATGTCTTTCCTAAATGAGATTTTATCTCTCTCCCCTCACCACAAATCAGATTCTTCTGAGGAGTTCCCAGTACATTGGCCTTTCCCCTGTGTAATTACCTTAACAAGCTCCAGCTGTTTTTATTCTCAGAAGGTTTACTCCCTGATATACAGCTGCCTACCCCCTTCGTAAGTGCAGGTCCTAAATGAGCTTTTTTCTCTGTTCCCTCACCACAATCCAGATTCTTTTGGGGAGTTACCAGTACAGTAACCATACCAGGAAGTACTTAATTTATTAAGCTACTGCTTTTCTTAATCTCAATGGAGATATTTACTGATAAACAGCTACCTAAGCAGCATGTTCATGTCGTTCCTAAATGAGCATTTATCTCTCTCCCCTCACCACAAATCAGATTCTTCTGAGGAGTTCCCAGTACATTATCCTTCCCCTGTGTAATTACCTTAACAAGCTCCAGCTGTTTTTCTTCTCAGAAGGTTTACTCCCTGATATACATCTGCCTAACCCCTTCGTAAGTGCAGGTCCTAAATGAGCTTTTTTCTCTGTTCCCTCACCACAATCCAGATTCTTTTGGGGAGTTACCAGTACAGTAACCATACCAGGAAGTACTTAATTTATTAAGCTACTGCTTTTCTTAATCTCAGTGGAGATATTTACTGATAAACAGCTACCTACGCAGCATGTTCATGTCGTTCCTCAATGAGCTTTAATCTCTCTCCCCTCACCACAAATCAGATTCTTCTGAGGAGTTCCCAGTACATTATCCTTTCCCCTGTGTAATTACCTTAACAAGCTCCAGCTGTTTTTATTCTCAGAAGGTTTACTCACTGATATACAGCTGCCGACCCCCTTCGTAAGTGCAGGTCCTAAATGAGCTTTTTTCTCTGTTCCCTCACCACAATCCAGATTCTTTTGGGGAGTTACCAGTACAGTAACCATACCAGGAAGTACTTAATTTATTAAGCTACTGCTTTTCTTATTCTCAGTGGAGATATTTACTGATAAACAGCTACGTACGCAGCATGTTCATGTCGTTCCTAAATGAGCTTTTATCTCTCTCCCCTCACCACATATCAGATTCCTCTGAGGAGTTCCCAGTACATTATCCTTTCCCCTGTGTAATTACCTTAACAAGCTCCAGCTTTTTTTATTCTCAGAAGGTTTACTCCCTGATATACTGCTGCCTACCCCCTTCGTAAGTGCAGGTCCTAAATGAGCTTTTTTCTCTGTTCCCTCACCACAATCCAGATTCTTTTGGGGAGTTACCAGTACAGTAACCATACCAGGAAGTTCTTAATTTATTAACTACTGCTTTTTTTAATCTCAGTGGAGATATTTACTGATAAACAGCTACCTACGCAGCATGTTCATGTCGTTCCTAAATGAGCTTTTATCTCTCTCCCCTCACCACAAATCAGATTCTTCTGAGGAGTTCCCAGTACATTATCCTTTCCCCTGTGTAATTACCTTAACAAGCTAAAGCTGTTTTATTTCTCAGAAGGTTTACTCCCTGATATACAGCTGCCTACCCCCTTCGTAAGTGCAGGTCCTAAATGAGCTTTATTCTCTGTTCCCTCACCACAATCCAGATTATTTTGGGGAGTTACCAATACAGTAACCATACCAGGAAGTACTGAATTTATTAAGCTACTGCTTTTCTTAATCTCAGTGGAGATATTTACTGATAAACAGCTAACTACGCACATGTTCATGTCGTTCCTAAATGAGCTTTTATCTCTCTCCCCTCACCACAAATCAGATTCTTCTGAGGAGTTCCCAGTACATTATCCTTTCCCCTGTGTAATTACCTTAACAAGCTCCAGCTGTTTTTATTCTCAGAAGGTTTACTCCCTGATATACAGCTGCCTACCCCCTTCGTAAGTGCAGGTCCTAAATGAGCTTTTTTCTCTGTTCCCTCACCACAATCCAGATTCTTTTGGGGAGTTACCAGTACAGTAACCATACCAGGAAGTACTTAATTTATTAAGCTACTGCTTTTCTTAATCTCAGTGGAGATATTTACTGATAAACAGCTACCTACGCAGCATGTTCAAGTCGTTCCTAAATGAGCTTTTATCTCTCTCCCCTCACCACGAATCAGATTCTTCTGAGGAGTTCCCAGTACATTTTCCTTTCCCCTGTGTAATTACCTTAACAAGCTCCAGCTGTTTTTATTCTCAGAAGGTTTACTCCCTGATATACAGCTGCCTACCCCCTTCGTAATTGCAGGTCCTAAATGAGCTTTTTTCTCTGTTCCCTCACCAAAATCCAGATTCTTTTGGGGAGTTACCAGTACAGTAACCATACCAGGAAGTACTTAATTTATTAAGCTACTGCTTTTCTTAATCTCAGTGGAGATATTTACTGATAAACAGCTACCTACGCAGCATGTTCATGTCGTTCCTAAATGAGCTTTTATCTCTCTCCCCTCACCGCAAATCAGATTCTTCTGAGGAGTTCCCAGTACATTATCCTTTCCCATGTGTAATTACCTTAACAAGCTCCAGCTGTTTTTATTCTCAGAAGGTTTACTCCCTGATATACAGCTGCCTACCCCCTTCGTAAGTGCAGGTCATAAATGAGCTTTTTTCTCTGTTCCCTCACCACAATCCAGATGCTTTTGGGGAGTTACCAGTACAGTAACCATACCAGGAAGTACTTAATTTATTAAGCTACTGCTTTTCTTAATCTCAGTGGAGATATTTACTGATAAACAGCTACCTACGCAGCATGTTCATGTCGTTCCTAAATGAGCTTTTATCTCTCTCCCCTCACCGCAAATCAGATTCTTCTGAGGAGTTCCCAGTACATTATCCTTTCCCATGTGTAATTACCTTAACAAGCTCCAGCTGTTTTTATTCTCAGAAGGTTTACTCCCTGATATACAGCTGCCTACCCCCTTCGTAAGTGCAGGTCATAAATGAGCTTTTTTCTCTGTTCCCTCACCACAATCCAGATGCTTTTGGGGAGTTACCAGTACAGTAACCATACCAGGAAGTACTTAATTTATTAAGCTACTGCTTTTCTTAATCTCAGTGGAGATATTTACTGATAAACAGCTACCTACGCAGCATGTTCATGTCGTTCCTAAATGAGCTTTTATCTCTCTCCCCTCACCACAAATCAGATTCTTCTGAGGAGTTCCCGGTACATTATCCTTTCCCCTGTGTAATTACCTTAACAAGCTCCAGCTTTTTTTATTCTCAGAAGGTTTACTCCCTGATATACAGCTGCTTACCCCCTTCGTAAGTGCAGGTCCTAAATGAGCTTTTTTCTCTGTTCCTTCACCACAATCCAGATTCTTTTGGGGAGTTACCAGTACAGTAACAGTACCAGGAAGTACTTAATTTATTAAGCTACTACTTTTCTTAATCTCAGTGGAGATATTTACTGATAAACAGCTACCTACGCAGCATGTTCATGTCGTTCCTAAATGACCTTTTATCTCTCTCCCCTCACCACAAATCAGATTCTTCTGAGGAGTTCCCAGTATATTATCCTTTCCCTCGTGCGAAATACCTTATCAAGCTCCAGCTTTTTTTATTCTCAGAAGTTTTACTCCGTGATATACAGCTGCCTACGCCCTTCGTAAGTGCAGGTCCTAAATGAGCTTTTTTCTCTGATGCCTCACGACAATCCAGATTCTTTTGGGGAGTTACCAGTACAGTAACCATACCAGGAATTACTTAATTATTTAAGCTACTGCTTTTCTTAATCTCAGTGGAGATATTTACTGATAAACAGCTACCTACGCAGCATGTTCATGTCGTTCCTAAATGAGCTTTTATCTCTCTCCCCTCACCACAAATCAGATTCTTCTGAGGAGTTCCCAGTACATTATCCTTTCCGATGCGTAATTTCCTTAAGAAGCTCCAGCTGTTTTTATTCTCAGAAGTTTTACTCCGTGATATACAGCTGCCTACGCCCTTCGTAAGTGCAGGTCCTAAATGAGCTTTTTTCTCTGTTCCCTCACCACAATTCAGATTCTTTTGGGGAGTTACCAGTACAGTAACCATACCAGGAAGTACTTAATTTATTAAGCTTCTGCTTTTCTTAATCTCAGTGGAGATATTTACTGATAAACAGCTACCTACGCAGCATGTTCATGTCCTTCCTAAATGAACTTTTATCTCTCTCCCCTCACCACAAATCAGATTCTTCTGAGGAGTTCCCAGTACATTATCCTTTCCCCTGTGTAATTACCTTAACAAGCTCCAGCTGTTTTTATTCTAAGAAGGTTTACTCCCTGATATACAGCTCCCTACGCCCTTCGTATGTGCAGGTCCTAAATGAGCTTTTTTCTCTGTTCCCTCACCACAATCCAGATTCTTTAGGGGAGTTACCAGTACAGTAACCATACCAGGAAGTACTCAATTTATTAAGCTACTGCTTTTCTTAATCTCAGTGTAGATATTTAATGATAAACAGCTACCTACGCAGCATGTTCATGTCGTTCCTAAATGAGCTTTTATCTCTCTCTCCTCACCCCAAATCAGCTTCTTCTGAGGAGTTCCCAGTACATTATCCTTTCCCCTGTGTAATTACCTTAACAACCTCCAGCTGTTTTTATTCTCAGAAGGTTTACTCCCTGATATACAGCTGCCTACCCCCTTCGTAAGTGCAGGTCCTAAATGAGCTTTTTTCTCTGTTCCCTCACCACAATCCAGATTCTTTTGGGGAGTTACCAGTACAGTAACCATACCAGGAAGTACTTAATTTATTAAGCTACTGCTTTTCTTAATCTCAGTGGAGATATTTACTGATAAACAGCTACCTACGCAGCATGTTCATGTCGTTCCTAAATGAGCTTTTATCTCTCTCCCCTCAACACAAATCAGATTCTTCTGAGGAGTTCCCGGTACATTATCCTTTCCCCTGTGTAATTACCTTAACAAGCTCCAGCTGTTTTTATTCTCAGAAGGTTTACTCCCTGATATACATCTGCCTACCCCCTTCCTAAGTGCAGGTCTTAAATGAGCTTTTTTCTCTGTTCCCTAACCACAATCCAGATTCTTTTGGGGAGTTACCAGTACAGTATCCATACCAGGAAGTACTTAATTTATGAAGCTACTTCTTTTCTTAATCTCAGTGGAGATATTTACTGATAAACAGCTACCTACGCAGCATGTTCATGTCGTTCCTAAATGAGCTTTTATCTCTCTCCCCTCACCACAAATCAGATTCTTCTGAGGAGTTCCCAGTACATTATCCTTTCCCCTGTGTAATTACCTTAACAAGCTCCAGCTGTTTTTATTTTCAGAAGGTTTACTCCCTGATATACAGCTGCCTACCCCCTTCGTAAGTGCAGGTCCTAAATGAGCTTTTTTCTCTGTTCCCTCACCACAATCCAGATTCTTTTGGGGAGTTACCAGTACAATAACCATACCAGGAAGTACGTAATTTATTAAGCTACTGCTTTTCTTAATCTCAGTGGAGATATTTACTGATAAACAGCTACCTACGCAGCATGTTCATGTCGTTCCTAAATGAGCTTTTGTGTCTCTCCCCTCACCACAAATCAGATTCTTCTGAGGAGTTCCCAGTACATTATCCTTTCCCCTGTGTAATTACCTTAACAAGCTCCAGCTGTTTTTATTCTCAGAAGGTTTACTCCCTGATATACAGGTGCCTACCCCCTTCGTAAGTGCAGGTCCTAAATGAGCATTTTTCTCTGTTCCCTCACCACAATCCAGATTCTTTTTGGGTGTTACTAGTACAGTAACCATACCAGGAAGTACTTAATTTATTAATCTACTGCTTTTCTTAAGCTCAGTGGAGATATTTACTGATAAACAGCTACCTACGCAGCATGTTCATGTCGTTCCTAAATGTGCTTTTATCTCTCTCCCCTCACCACAAATCAGATTCTTCTGAGGAGTTCCCAGTACATTATCCTTTCCCCTGTGTAATTACCTTAACAAGCTCCAGCTGTTTTTATTCTCAGAAGGTTTACTCCCTGATATACAGCTGCCTACCCCCTTCGTAAGTGCAGGTCCTAAATGAGCTTTTTTCTCTGTTCCCTCACCACAGTCCAGATTCTTTTGGGGAGTTACCAGTACAGTAACCATACCAGGAAGTACTTAATTTATTAAGCTACTGCTTTTCTTAATCTCAGTGGAGATATTTACTGATAAACAGGTACCTACACAGCATGTTCATGTCGTTCCTAAGTGAGCTTTTATCTCTCTCCCCTCACCACAAATCAGATTCTTCTGAGGAGTTCCCAGTACATTATCCTTTCCCCGGTGTAATTACCTTAAAAAGCTCCACCTGTTTTTATTCTCAGAAGGTTTACTCCCTGATATACAGCTGCCTATCCCTTCGTAAGTGCAGGTCCTAAATGAGCTTTTTCTCTGTTCCCTCACCACAATCCAGATTCTTTTGGGGAGTTACCAGTACAGTAACCATAGCAGGAAGTACTTAATTTATTAAGCTACTGCTTTTCTTATTCTCAGTGGAGATATTTACTGATAAACAGCTACCTACGCAGCATGTTCATGTCGTTCCTAAATGAGCTTTTATCTCTCTCCCCTCACCACAAATCAGATTCTTCTGAGGAGTTCCCAGTACATTATCCTTTCCTCTGTGTAATTACCTTAACAAGCTCCAGCTGTTTTTATTCTCAGAAGGTTTACTCCCTGATATACAGCTGCCTACCCCCTTCGTAAGTGCAGTTCCTAAATGAGCTTTTTTCTCTGTTCCCTCACCACAATCCAGATTCTTTTGGGGAGTTACCAGTACAGTATCCATACCAGGAAGTACTTAATTTATTAAGCTACTGCTTTTCTTAATCTCAGTGGAGATATTTACTGATAAACAGCTACCTACGCAGCATTGTCATGTCGTTCCTAAATGAGCTTTTATCTCTCTCCCCTCACCCCAAATCAGATTCTTCTGAGGAGTTCCCAGTACATTATCCTTTCCCCTGTGTAATTACCTTAACAAGCTCCAGCTGTTTTTATTCTCAGAAGGTTTACTCCCTGATATACAGCTGCCTACCCCCTTCGTAAGTGCAGGTCATAAATGAGCTTTTTTCTCTGTTCCCTCACCACAATCCAGATGCTTTTGGGGAGTTACCAGTACAGTAACCATACAAGGAAGTACTTAATTTATTAAGCTACTGCTTTTCTTAATCTCAGTGGAGATATTTACTGATAAACAGCTACCTACGCAGCATGTTCATGTCGTTCCTAAATGAGCTTTTATCTCTCTCCCCTCACCACAAATCAGATTCTTCTGAGGAGTTCCCGGTACATTATCCTTTCCCCTGTGTAATTACCTTAACAAGCTCCAGCTTTTTTTATTCTCAGAAGGTTTACTCCCTGATATACAGCTGCTTACCCCCTTCGTAAGTGCAGGTCCTTAATGAGCTTTTTTCTCTGTTCCTTCACCACAATCCAGATTCTTTTGGGGAGTTACCAGTACAGTAACAGTACCAGGAAGTACTTAATTTATTAAGCTACTACTTTTCTTAATCTCAGTGGAGATATTTACTGATAAACAGCTACCTACGCAGCATGTTCATGTCGTTCCTAAATGAGCTTTTATCTCTCTCACCTCACCACAAATCAGATTCTTCTGAGGAGTTCCCAGTATATTATCCTTTCACTCGTGCGAAATACCTTATCAAGCTCCAGCTTTTTTTATTCTCAGGTTTACTCCCTGATATACACCTGCCTACCCCCTTCGTAAGTGCAGGTCCTAAATGAGCTTTTTTCTCTGTTGCTTCACCACAATCCAGATTCTTTTGGGGAGTTTCCAGTACAGTAACCATACCAGGAAGTACTTAATTTATTAAGCTACTGCTTTTCTTAATCTCAGTGGAGATATTTACTGATAAACAGCTACCTACGCAGCATGTTCATGTCCTTCCTAAATGAACTTTTATCTCTCTCCCCTCACCACAAATCAGATTCTTCTGAGGAGTTCCCAGTACATTATCCTTTCCCATGTGTAATTACCTTAACAAGCTCCAGCTGTTTTTATTCTCAGAAGGTTTACTCCCTGATATACAGATGCCTACCCCCTTCGTAAGTGCAGGTTCTAAATGAGCTTTTTTCTCTGTTGCCTCACGACAATCCAGATTCTTTTGGGGAGTTACCAGTACAGTAACCATACCAGGAATTACTTAAATATTTAAGCTACTGCTTTTCTTAATCTCAGTGGAGATATTTACTGATAAACAGCTACCTACGCAGCATGTTCATGTCGTTCCTAAATGAGCTTTTATCTCTCTCCCCTCACCACAAATCAGATTCTTCTGAGGAGTTCCCAGTACATTATCCTTTCCCCTGTGTAATTTCCTTAAGAAGCTCCAGCTGTTTTTATTCTCAGAAGTTTTACTCCGTGATATACAGCTGCCTACGCCCTTCGTAAGTGCAGGTCCTAAATGAGCTTTTTTCTCTGTTCCCTCACCACAATCCAGATTCTTTTGGGGAGTTACCAGTACAGTAACCATACCAGGAAGTACTTTATTTATTAAGCTTCTGCTTTTCTTAATCTCAGTGGAGATATTTACTGATAAACAGCTACCTACGCAGCATGTTCATGTCCTTCCTAAATGAACTTTTATCTCTCTCCCCTCACCACAAATCAGATTCTTCTGAGGAGTTCCCAGTACATTATCCTTTCCCCTGTGTAATTACCTTAACAAGCTCCAGCTGTTTTTATTCTAAGAAAGTTTACTCCCTGATATACAGCTCCCTACGCCCTTCGTATGTGCAGGTCCTAAATGAGCTTTTTTCTCTGTTCCCTCACCACAATCCAGATTCTTTAGGGGAGTTACCAGTACAGTAACCATACCAGGATGTACTCAATTTATTAAGCTACTGCTTTTCTTAATCTCAGTGTAGATATTTAATGATAAACAGCTACCTACGCAGCATGTTCATGTCGTTCCTAAATGAGCTTTTATCTCTCTCCCCTCACCCCAAATCAGCTTCTTCTGAGGAGTTCCCAGTACATTATCCTTTCCCCTGTGTAATTACCTTAACAACCTCCAGCTGTTTTTATTCTCAGAAGGTTTACTCCCTGATATACAGCTGCCTACCCCCTTCGTAAGTGCAGGTCCTAAATGAGCTTTTTTCTCTGTTCCCTCACCACAATCCAGATTCTTTTGGGGAGTTACCAGTACAGTAACCATACCAGGAAGTACTTAATTTATTAAGCTACAGCTTTTCTTAATCTCAGTGGAGATATTTACTGATAAACAGCTACCTACGCAGCATGTTCATGTCGTTCCTAAATGAGCTTTTATCTCTCTCCCCTCAACACAAATCAGATTCTTCTGAGGAGTTCCCGGTACATTATCCTTTCCCTGTGTAATTACCTTAACAAGCTCCAGCTGTTTTTATTCTCAGAAGGTTTACTCCCTGATATACAGGTGCCTACCCCCTTCGTAAGTGCAGGTCCTAAATGAGCATTTTTCTCTGTTCCCTCACCACAATCCAGATTCTTTTTGGGTGTTACTAGTACAGTAACCATACCAGGAAGTACTTAATTTATTAATCTACTGCTTTTCTTAAGCTCAGTGGAGATATTTACTGATAAACAGCTACCTACGCAGCATGTTCATGTCGTTCCTAAATGTGCTTTTATCTCTCTCCCCTCACCACAAATCAGATTCTTCTGAGGAGTTCCCAGTACATTATCCTTTCCCCTGTGTAATTACCTTAACAAGCTCCAGCTGTTTTTATTCTCAGAAGGTTTACTCCCTGATATACAGCTGCCTACCCCCTTCGTAAGTGCAGGTCCTAAATGAGCTTTTTTCTCTGTTCCCTCACCACAGTCCAGATTCTTTTGGGGAGTTACCAGTACAGTAACCATACCAGGAAGTACTTAATTTATTAAGCTACTGCTTTTCTTAATCTCAGTGGAGATATTTACTGATAAACAGGTACCTACACAGCATGTTCATGTCGTTCCTAAGTGAGCTTTTATCTCTCTCCCCTCACCACAAATCAGATTCTTCTGAGGAGTTCCCAGTACATTATCCTTTCCCCGGTGTAATTACCTTAAAAAGCTCCACCTGTTTTTATTCTCAGAAGGTTTACTCCCTGATATACAGCTGCCTATCCCTTCGTAAGTGCAGGTCCTAAATGAGCTTTTTCTCTGTTCCCTCACCACAATCCAGATTCTTTTGGGGAGTTACCAGTACAGTAACCATAGCAGGAAGTACTTAATTTATTAAGCTACTGCTTTTCTTATTCTCAGTGGAGATATTTACTGATAAACAGCTACCTACGCAGCATGTTCATGTCGTTCCTAAATGAGCTTTTATCTCTCTCCCCTCACCACAAATCAGATTCTTCTGAGGAGTTCCCAGTACATTATCCTTTCCTCTGTGTAATTACCTTAACAAGCTCCAGCTGTTTTTATTCTCAGAAGGTTTACTCCCTGATATACAGCTGCCTACCCCCTTCGTAAGTGCAGTTCCTAAATGAGCTTTTTTCTCTGTTCCCTCACCACAATCCAGATTCTTTTGGGGAGTTACCAGTACAGTATCCATACCAGGAAGTACTTAATTTATTAAGCTACTGCTTTTCTTAATCTCAGTGGAGATATTTACTGATAAACAGCTACCTACGCAGCATTGTCATGTCGTTCCTAAATGAGCTTTTATCTCTCTCCCCTCACCCCAAATCAGATTCTTCTGAGGAGTTCCCAGTACATTATCCTTTCCCCTGTGTAATTACCTTAACAAGCTCCAGCTGTTTTTATTCTCAGAAGGTTTATTCCCTGATATACAGCTGCCTACCCTCTTCGTAAGTGAAGGTCCTAAATGAGCTTTTTTCTCTGTTCCCTCACCACAATCCAGATTCTTTTGGGGAGTTACCAGTACAGTAACCATACCAGGAAGTACTTAATTTATTAAGCTACTGCTTTTCTTAATCTCAGTGGAGATATTTACTGATAAACAGCTACCTACGCAGCATGTTCATGTCGTTCCAAAATGAGCTTTTATCTCTCTCCCCTCACCACAAATCAAATTCTTCTGAGGAGTTCCCAGTACATTATCCTTTCCCCTGTGTAATTACCTTAACAAGCTCCAGCTGTTTTTATTATCAGAAGGTTTACTCCCTGATATACACCTGCCTACCCCCTTCGTAAGTGCAGGTCCTAAATGAGCTTTTTTCTCTGTTCCCTCACCACAATCCAGATTTTTTTGGGGAGTTACCAGTACAGTAACCATACCAGGAAGTACTTAATTTATTAAGCTACTGCTTTTCTTAATCTCAGTGGAGATATTTACTGATAAACAGCTACCTACGCAGCATGTTCATGTCGTTCTTAAATGAGCTTTTATCTCTCTCCCCTCACCACAAATCAGATTCTTCTGAGGAGTTCCCAGTACATTATCCTTTCCACTGTTTAATTACCTTAAGAAGCTCCAGCTGTTTTTATTCTCAGAAGGTTTACTCCCTGATATACTGCTGCCTACCCCCTTCGTAAGTGCAGGTCCTAAATGAGCTTTTTTCTCTGTTCCCTCACCACAATACAGATTCTTTTGGGGAGTTACCAGTACAGTAACCATACCAGGAAGTATTTTATTTATTAAGCTACTGCTTTTCTTAATCTCAGTGGAGATATTTACTGATAAAGAGCTACGTACGCAGCATGTTCATGTCGTTCCTAAATGAGCTTTTATCTCTCTCCCCTCACCACAAATCACATTCTTCTGAGGAGTTCCCAGTACATTATCCTTTCCCCTGTGTAATTACCTTAACAAGCTCCAGCTGTTTTTATTCTCAGAAGGTTTACTCCCTGATATACAGCTGCCTACCCCCTTCGTAAGTGCAGGTCCTAAATGAGCTTTTTTCTCTGGTGCCTCACGACAGTCCAGATTCTTTTGGGGAGTTACCAGTACAGTAACCATACCAGGAAGTACTTAATTTATTAAGCTACTGCTTTTCTCAATCTCAGTGGAGATATTTACTGATAAACAGCTACCTACGCAGCATGTCCATGTCGTTCCTAAATGAGCATTTATCTCTCTCCCATCACCACAAATCAGATTCTTCTGAGGAGTTCCCAGTACATTATCCTTTCCCCTGTGTAATTACCTTAACAAGCTCCAGCTGTTTTTATTCTAAGAAGGTTTACTCCCTGATATACAGCTGCCTACCCCCTTCGTAAGTGCAGGTCCTAAATGAGCTTTTTTCTCTGTTCCCTCACCACAATCCAGAATTTTTTGGGGTGTTACCAGTACAGTAACCATACCAGGAAGTACTTAATTTATTAAGCTACTGCTTATCTTAATCTCAGTGGAGATATTTACTGATAAACAGCTACCTACGCAGCATGTTCATGTCCTTCCTAAATGAGCTTTTTTTTCTTTTTTTTTTCCCAGTCCTGGGCCTTGGACTCAGGGCCTGAGCACTGTCCCTGGCTTCTTCCCGCTCAAGGCTAGCACTCTGCCACTTGAGCCACAGCGTCGCTTCTGGCCGTTTTCTGTATATGTGGTGCTGGGGAACCGAACCTAGGGCCTCATGTATCAGAGGCAGGCATTCTTGCCACTAGGCTATATCCCCTGCCCCCTAAATGAGCTTTTATCTCTCTCCCCTCACCACAAATCAGATTCTTCTGAGGAGTTCCCAGTACATTATCCTTTCCCCTGTGTAATTACCTTAACAAGCTCCAGCTGCTTTTATTCTGAGAAGGTTTACTCCCTGATATACAGCTGCCTACCCCCTTCGTAAGTGCAGGTCTTAAATGAGCTTTTTTCTCTGTTCCCTCACCACAATCCAGATTCTTTGGGAAGTTACCAGTACAGTAACCATACCAGGAAGTACTTAATTTATTAAGCTACTGCTTTTCTTAATCTCAGTGGAGATATTTACTGATAAACAGCTACCTACGCAGTATGTTCATGTCGTTCCTAAATGAGCTTTTATCTCTCTCCCCTCACCACAAATCAGATTCTTCTGAGGAGTTCCCAGTACATTATCCTTTCCCCTGTGTAATTACCTTAACAAGCTCCAGCTGTTTTTATTCTCAGAAGGTTTACTCCCTGATATACAGCTGTCTACCCCCTTCGTAAGTGCAGGTCCTAAATGAGCTTTTTTCTCTGTTCCCTCACCACAATCTAGATTCTTTTGGGGAGTTACCAGTACAGTAACCATACCAGGAAGTACTTAATTTATTAAGCTACTGCTTTTCATAATCTCAGTGGAGATATTTACTGATAAACAGCTACCTACGCAGCATGTTCCTGTCGTTCCTAAATGAGCTTTTATCTCTCTCCCCTCACCACAAATCAGATTCTTCTGAGGAGTTCCCAGTACATTATCCTTTCCCCTGTGTAATTACCTTAAAAAGCTCCAGCTGTTTTTATTCTCAGAAGGTTTATTCCCTGATATACAGCTGCCTACCCCCTTCGTAAGTGCAGGTCCTAAATGAGCCTTTTTCTCTGTTCCCTCACCACAATCCTGATTCTTTTGGGGTGTTACCAGTACAGTAACCATACCAGGAAGTACTTAATTTATTAAGATACTGCTTTTCTTAATCTCAGTGGAGATATTTACTGATAAACAGCTACCTACGCAGCATGTTCATGTCGTTCTTAAATGAGCCTTTTTTCTCTCTCCCCTCACCACAAATCAGATTCTTCTGAGGAGTTCCCAGTACATTATCTTTTCCCCTGTGTAATTACCTTAACATGCTCCAAGTGTTTTTATTCTCAGAAGGTTTAGCTCCCTGATATACAGCTGCCTACCCCCCTTCGTAAGTGCAGGTCCTAAATGAGCTTTTTTCTCTGTTGCCTCACGACAATCCAGATTCTTTTGGGGAGGTTACCAGTACAGTAACCATACCAGGAATTACTTAATTAATTAAGCGAATGCTTTTCTTAATCTCAGTGGAGATATTTACTGATAAACAGCTACCTACGCAGCATGTTCATATCGTTCCTAAATGAGCTTTTATCTCTCTCCCCTCACCACAAATCAGATTCTTCTGAGGAGTTCCCAGTACATTATACTTTCCCTGTGTAATTTCCTTAAGAAGCCTCCAGCTGTTTTTATTCTCAGAAGGTTTACTCCGTGATATACAGCTGCCTTCCCCCTTCGTAAGTGCAGGTCCTAAATGAGCTTTGTTCTCTGTTCCCACACCACAATCCAGATTCTTTTGGGGAGTTACCAGTACAGTAACCATACCAGGAAAGTACTTAATTTATTAAGCTACGGTTTTCTTAATCTCAGTGGAGATATTTACTGATAAACAGCTTCATACGCAGCATGTTCATGTCGTTCCTAAATGAGCTTTTATCTCTCTCCCCTCACCACAAATCAGATTCTTCTGAGGAGTTCCCAGTACATTATCATTTCCCCTGTGTATTTACCTTAACAAGCTCCAGCTGTTTTTATTCTCAGAAGGTTTACTCCCTGCTATACAGCTGCCTACCCCCTTCGTAAGTGCAGGTCCTAAATGAGCTTTTTTCTCTGTTCCCTCACCACAATCCAGATTCTTTTGGGTAGTTACCAGTACAGTAACCATACCAGTAAGTACTTGATTCATTAAGCTACTGCTTTTCTTAATCTCAGTGGAGATATTACTGATAAACAGCTAACTCCGCAGCATGTTCATGTCATTCCTAAATGAGCTTTTATCTCTCTCCCCTCACCACAAATCAGATTCTTCTGAGGAGTTCCCAGTACATTATCCTTTCCCCTGTGTAATTACCTTAACAAGCTCCAGCTGTTTTTATTCTCAGAAGGTTTACTCCCTGATATACAGCTGCCTACCCCCTTCGTAAGTGCAGGTCCTAAATGAGCTTTTTTCTCTGTTCCCTCACAACAATCCAGATTCTTTTGGGGGAGTTACCAGTAGAGTAACCATAAAAGGAAGTACCTTAATTTATTAAGCTACTGCTTTTTCTTAATCTCAGTGGAGATATTTACTGATAAACAGCTACCTATGCAGCATGTTCATGTCGTTCCTAAATGAGCATTATCTCTCTCCCCTCACAACAAATCAGATTCTTCTGAGGAGTTCCCAGTACATTATCCTTTCCCCTGTGTAATTACCTTAACAAGCTCCAGCTGTTTTTATTCTCAGAAGGTTTACTCCCTGATATACACCTGCCTACCCCCTTCGAAAGGGCAGGTCTTAAATGAGCTTTTTTTCTCTGTTCCCTCACCACAATCCAGATTCTTTTGGGGAGTTACCAGTACAGTGACCATACCAGGAAGTACTTAATTTATTGAGCTACAGCTTTTCTTAATCTCAGTGGAGATATTTACTGATAAACAGCTACCTATGCAGCATGTACATGTCCGTTCCTAAATGAGCTTTTTTCTCTCTCCCCTCACCACAAATCAGATTCTTCTGAGGAGTTCCCAGTACATTATCCTTTCCCCTGTGTAATTACCTTAACATGCTCCAAGTGTTTTTTATTCTCAGAAGGTTTACTCCCTGATATACAGCTGCCTACCCCCTTCGTAAGTGCTGGTCCTAAATGAGCTTTTTTCTCTGTTGCCTCACGACAATCCAGATTCTTTTGGGGAGTTACCAGTACAGTAACCATACCAGGAATTACTTAATTAATTAATCTACTGCTTTTCTTAATTTCAGTGGAGATATTTACTGATAAACAGCTACCTACGCAGAATGTTCATATCGTTCCTAAATGAGCTTTTATCTCTCTCCCCTCACCACAAATCAGATTCTTCTGAGGAGTTCCCAGTACATTATACTTTCCCCTGTGTAATTTCCTTAAGAAGCTCCAGCTCTTTTTATTCTCAGAAGGTTTACTCCGTGATATACAGCTGCCTTCCCCCTTCGTAAGTGCAGGTCCTAAAATGAGCTTTTTTCTCTGTTCCCTCACACAATCCAGATTCTTTTGGGGAGTTACCAGTACAGTAACCATACCAGGAAGTACTTAATTTATTAAGCTACTGCTTTCCTTATTCTCAGTGGAGATATTTACTGATAAACAGCTACCTACGCAGCATGTTCATGTCGTTCTAAATGAGCTTATATCTCTCTCCCCTCACCACAAATTAGATTCTTCTGAGGAGGGTCCCAGTACATTATCGTTTCGCCTGTGTAATTACCTTAACAAGCTCCAGCTGTTTTTATTCTCAGAAGGTTTACTCCCTGATGTACTGCTGCCTACCGCCTTCGTAAGTGCAGGTCCTAAATGAGCTTTGTTCTCTGTTCCCACACCACAATCCAGATTCTTTTGGGGAGTTACCAGTACAGTAACCATACCCAGGAAGTACTTAATTTATTAAGCTACGGCTTTTCTTAATCTCAGTGGAGATATTTACTGATAAACAGCTTCATACGCAGCATGTTCATGTCGCTCCTAAATGAGCTTTTATCTCTCTCCCCCTCACCACAAATCAGATTCTTCTGAGGAGTTCCCAGTACATTATCATTTCCCCTGTGTATTTACCTTAACAAGCTCCAGCTGTTTTTATTCTCAGAAGGTTTACTCCCTGAAATACAGCTGCCTACCCCCTTCGTAAGTGCAGGGTCCTAAATGAGCTTTTTTCTCTGTTCCCTCACCACAATCCAGATTCTTTTGGGTAGTTACCAGTACAGTAACCATACCAGGAAGTACTTGATTCATTAAGCTACTGCTTTCTTAATCTTAGTGGAGATATTTACTGATAAACAGCTATGTACGCAGCATGTTCATGTCGTTCCTAAATGAGCTTTTATCTCTCTCCCCTCACCACAAATCAGATTCTTCTGAGGAGTTCCCAGTACATTATCCTTTCCCCTGTGTAATTACCTTAACAAGCCCCAGCTGTTTTTATTCTCAGAAGGTTTGACTCCCTGATATACAGCTGCCTACCCCCTTCGTAAGTGCAGGTCCTAAATGAGCTTTTTTCTCTGTTCCCTCACCACAATCCATATTCTTTTGGGGAGTTACAAGTACAGTAACCATACCAGGAAGTACTTCATTTATTAAGCTACTGCTTTTCTTAATCTCAGTGGAGATATTTACTGATAAACAGCTAACTCCGCAGCATGTTCATGTCGTTCCTAAATGAGCTTTTATCTCTCTCCCCTCACCACAAATCAGATTCTTCTGAGGAGTTCCCAGTACATTATCCTTTCCCCTGTGTAATTACCTTAACAAGCTCCAGCTGTTTTTATTCTCAGAAGGTTTACTCCCTGATATACAGCTGCCTACCCCCTTCGTACGTGCAGGCCCTAAATGAGCTTTTTTCTCTGTTCCTCACCACAATCCAGATTCTTTTGGGGAGTTACCAGAGAGTAACCATACCAGGAAGTACTTAATTTATTAAGCTACTGCTTTTCTTAATCTCAGTGGAGATATTTACTGATAAACAGCTACCTAGGCATCTGTTCATGTAGTTCCTAAATGAGCTTTATCTCTCTCCCCTCACAACAATCAGATTCTTCTGAGGAGTTCCCAGTACATTATCCTTTCCCCTGTGTAATTACCTTAACAAGCTCCAGCTGTTTTTATTCTCAGAAGGTTTACTCCCTGATATACACCTGCCTACCCCCTTCGAAAGGGCAGGTCCTAATGAGCTTTTTTCTCTGTTCCCTCACCACAATCCAGATTCTTTTGGGGAGTTACCAGTACAGTGAGCATACCAGGAAGTACTTAATTTATTGTGCTACAGCTTTTCTTAATCTCAGTGGAGATATTTACTGATAAACAGCTACCTATGCAGCATGTACATGTCGTTCCTAAATGAGCTTTTATCTCTCTCCCCTCACCACAAATCAGATTCTTCTGAGGAGTTCCCAGTACATTATCCTTTCCCCTGTGTAATTACCTTAACAAACTCCAGCTGTTTTTTATTCTCAGAATGTTTACTCCCTGATATACAGCTGCCTACCCCCTTCCGTAAGTGCAGGTCCTAAATGAGCTTTTTTTCTCTGTTCCCTCACCACAATCCAGATTCTTTTGGGGAGTTACCAGTACAGTAACCATACCAGGAAGTACTTAATTTATTAACTACTGCTTTTCTTAATCTCAGTGGAGATATTTTACTGATAAACAGCTACATACGCAGCATGTTCATGTCGTTCCTAAATGAGCTTTTATCTCTCTCTCCCTCACCACAAATCATATTCTTCTGAGGAGTTCCCAGTACATTATACTTTCCCCTGTGTAATTACCTTAACAAGCTCCAGCTGTTTTTATTCTCAGAAGGTTTTCTCCCTGATATACAGCTTCCTACCCCCTTCGTAAGTGCAGGTCCTTAATGAGCTTATTTCTCTGTTCCCTCACCACAATCCAGATTCTTTTGGAGAGTTACAAGTACAGTAACCATACCAGGAAGTACTTAATTTATTAAGCTACTGCTTTTCTTAATCTCAGTGCAGATATTACTGATAAACAGCTACCTACGCAGCATGTTCATGTCGTTCCTAATGAGCTTTTATCTCTCTCCCCTCACCACAAATCATATTCTTCTGAGGAGTTCCCAGTACATTATCCTTTCCCCTGTGTAATTACCTTAACAAGCTCCAGCTGTTTTTATTCTCAGAAGGTTTACTCCCTGATATACAGCTGCCTACCCCCTTCGTAAGTGCAGGTCCTAAATGAGCTTTTTTCTCTGTTCCCTCATCACAATCCAGATTCTTTTGGGGAGTTACCAGTTACAGTAACCATACCAGGAAGTACTTAATTTATTAAGCTACTGCTTTTCTTAATCTCAGTGGAGATATTTACTGATAAACAGCTACCTACGCAGCATGTTCATGTCGTTCCTTAATGAGCTTTTATCTCTCTCCTCTCACCACAAATCAGATTCTTCTGAGGAGTTCCCAGTACATTATCCTTTTCGCTGTGTAATTACCTTAAGAAGCTCCAGCTGTTTTTATTCTCAGAAGGTTTACTCCCCTGATATACAGCTGCCTACCCCCCTTCGTAAGTGCAGGTCCTAAATGAGCTTTTTTCTCTGTTCCCTCACCACAATATAGATTCTTTTGGGGAGTTACCAGTACAGTAACCAAAAAAGGAAATACTTAATTTATTAAGCTACTGCTTTTCTTAATCTCAGTGGAGATATTTACTGATAAACAGCTACCTACGCAGCATGTTCATGTCCTTCCTAAATGAGCTTTTATCTCTCTCCCCTCACCACAAATCATATTCTTCTGAGGAGTTCCCAGTACATTATCCTTTCCCCTGTGTAAATACCTAACTAGCTCCAGGTGTTTTTATTCTCAGAAGGTTTACTCCCTGATATACAGCTGCCTATCCCCTTTGTAAGAGCAGGTCGTAAATGAGCTTTTTTCGCTGTTCCCTCACCACAATCCAGATTCTTTTGGAGAGTTACCAGTACAGTAACCATACCAGGAAGTACTTAATTTATTAAGCTACTGCTTTTCTTAATCTCAGTGGAGATATTTACGGATAAACAGCTACCTACGCAGCATGTTCATGTGGTTCCTAAATGAGCTTTTCTCTCTCTCCACTCACCACAAATCAGATTCTTCTGAGGAGTTCCCCAGTACATTATCCTTTCCCCTGTGTAATTACCTTAACAAGCTCCAGCTGTTTTTATTCTCAGAAGGTTTTCTCCCTGATATACAGCTTCCTACCCCCTTCGTAAGTGCAGGTCCTTAATGAGCTTATTTCTCTGTTCCCTCACCACAATCCAGATTCTTTTGGAGAGTTACAGTACAGTAACCATACCAGGAAGTACTTAATTTATTAAGCTACTGCTTTTCTTAATCTCAGTGGAGATATTTACTGATAAACAGCTACCTACGCAGCATGTTCATGTCGTTCCTAAATGAGCTTTTCTCTCTCTCCACTCACCACAAATCATATTCTTCTGAGGAGTTCCCAGTACATTATCCTTTCCCCTGTGTAATTACCTTAACAAGCTCCAGCTGTTTTTATTCTCAGAAGGTTTACTCCCTGATATACAGCTGCCTACCCCCTTCGTAAGTGCAGGTCTTAAATGAGCTTTTTTCTCTGTTCCCTCACCACAATCCAGATTCTTTGGGAAGTTACCAGTACAGTAACCATACCAGGAAGTACTTAATTTATTAAGCTACTGCTTTTCTTAATCTCAGTGGAGATATTTACTGATAAACAGCTACGTATGCAGCTATGTTCATGTCGTTCCTAAATGAGCTTTTATCTCTCTCCCCTCACCACAAATCAGATTCTTCTGAGGAGTTCCCAGTACATTATCCTTTCCCCTGTGTAATTACCTTAACAAGCTCCAGCTGTTTTTATTCTCAGAAGGTTTACTCCCTGATATACAGCTGTCTACCCCTTCGTAAGTGCAGGTCCTAAATGAGCTTTTTTCTCTGTTCCCTCACCACAATCCAGATTCTTTTGGGGAGTTACCAGTACAGTAACCATACCAGGAAGTACTTAATTTATAAAGCTACTGTTTGATT